>NW_006969726.1:12869-34473 GCF_000164805.1 Carlito syrichta | reverse complement strand
CTGTTGGTGGAGTGTAAACTAGTGCAACCTCTGTGGAAGCAGTGTGGCGATTCCTAAAAGCTCTAAAAATTGACCTTCCATATGACCCTGCAATTCCCCTACTGGGAATATACCCTGAAGAACACAAATCACTCTATAAAAAAGATACCTGCACATGTATGTTTATCGCAGCGTTGTTCACAATAGCAAGAACCTGGAAACAACCATGCTGCCCATCAAAAGAGGACTGGATTAAAAAAGTGTGGTACATATACACGATGGAATACTACGCAGCCATAAAAAAGAACAAAATCATGAATTTCGCTGCAACCTGGATGGAACTAGAGTCTATAATACTGAGTGACCTCTCACAAAAACAAAAATCCGAATATCACGTGTTCTCACTCATATAATGGTCCTTGAACATCCAACTCAATACTATGAGAAAATGACTGATGGTACTGGGAAACTATGGGGGGGAGGGGGATGGGATTAACAGTAGCAAATATCTGTCGGGGGATGGGAAAACACTTCTTATCTACAGGGTGCCTGAATGAAACGTCATTGTACACCTAACCCTTAACTGTACCCCACAAAACCATAATAAAAAATACTGATTAATGAAAAAAAAAAAAAAAAAATGGAACTCCCTGAACACTGCCCTGGAACTTTTTCACTGTAGTTAGTTCTCTGTTGCCCAGGGGCAATTCACTCAACTTTTGAGTACTTTGACTTTGAATACTGGAAACTGAACTGCCCTTCCCAGCAAGCCTATGCAGATGTTTCTATAAATTGAATAATAAGACAATTATCTCCACATCCTGGATGCTACATAACTCACTGATATCCTAATCTAAAACTTGAATTTGCTAAATCTTGACAATGTGTCTTGTCCCTCTCTAACTAAACCTTGGTTCTTCTATGGAGGAGGTCACTAATTTTTTATTATTATGTGCAATCAAACAATAATAGTAGGTCAACCCATTCCTTCTTACTATTGGTTCTTCATCAGGAATATCATGATATAGGATATTTTCTCCTTCTTAAGAGTAAGGTAATATATTTCAAAATACTTTATTTAAAATGACAATAAATGAGACAGCTTTTTTTCAAGGTCTCCGGAGATAAACATCCATTAGTTATTTGGAAATAATATTGCTATAGTCTGCAGAAAGTAAAAGGAGATTATGTTTAGAGTCTGAGTTGAAACTACTACTTTTTAAAACTTTTTAAAACTACTACTTTTTAAAACTGCTAATTTTTAAAACTTTTAGCCATGTCTTATAACTTATGATTCAAGCAGTTAGGAGACATTTCTCTATTCTGTAAACTTGTTTACCTGCACTAAAAGGATATAACCATGAAATGATATTGAGTTAGCATGTCCAATTTAATATTAATTTTCATTAATTGCAGTTTATGATTTGAATCATTTATTTATAGTGATGATTTATGCTTAGAAAAAAAATCATAGGGCATGGTTTTATCAACAGTGTCTTCCAGTCTAGAAAAAGGAGGCAGACGTATGATCAAATAACTTTATTTAAAATTGTTGCTTTTTAAATAATAAATAATTTTATAATGTACAACAATTAAAAATAAAATAGGCCGGGCTCGGTGTCTCAGCCTGTAATCCCGCGCCTTTGGGAGGCTGAGGTGAGTGGATTGCCTGAGCCCGCGGGTTCGAGACCCACCTGGGCAACTTGGCGAGACCTCATCTCTACAATAAATCAAAATGAGCCGGGTGTGGTAGCGCGCGCTTGTAGTTCCAGCTACTTGGAAGACTGAGGCGGAAGGATTGCCAGAGCCCAGCAGGTCGAGGCTGTGGTGACTGGGAGCAGCCACTGCATTCCAGTCTGGGTGACAGAGTGAGACTCCAACTCAAAAAATAAAAAAAATTAAAAATTAAAAAATAAAAATAAAATAGTATGAGCTTTGGGATGTATTTATGCTACAAAAGAATAGATGTATATCCTTTTATTTTTCTTTATAATATAATTTAACTATACTAAATCTATAAGTAAAATTGGGGGGAAAATCACTTCTTTTTTATTTATTTCTTTTTCTGAATCTATATCTCACTCTGTTGCCCAGACTTGAGGGCAGTGACACAATCACAGTTCACTGCAGCCTCGACCTCCTGGACTCAAGTGAACCTCTCGCCTCAGCCTCCTTAGTTCCTGGGACTACAGGTACACATCACCATATCTGGTTAGTTTTTTTATTCTTAATTTTGTACAGATGAGGTCCTGCTATTTTGCCTGGGCTAGTCTTTAACTCCTGAGCTCAAGCAATCCTCCTGCCTCAGCCTCCCATAGTACTAAGCCACCGTGCCCACTTGCCCCTTCTAAAATATTTTTTCCTATGTTTGGTAGCAATCACATAAGAATATGAGGTACGTGTCTTCCATATTTGTGGCATTGAGAAGTTTATTTCCCATTTCCCTTGGTTGAAGAAATCATTTGAAGGGAAGCTCCAACAAAATGAGGGTGCTGGGGGAGTCTTTATTATGGGAAGTGTGAAAGGATTTACACAATAAAGGCATGTGGGCTAAGCTGAACTGGGTTGTGAAAACCGGCCTTGGGAAGATGGAAAAGTGAGATGTGTATATACAGTCTAGACAAGGCACCAGTGTCCAAGGAACAGTAATCCTTTAGCTTCAGCTGACACACACAGCACGAAATAGAGTCAAAGGAGATGAGGCTCTGGGCACTAGTTTTGGTCAGATTGTACAGGACTTTTTTTGCTGTGCCAAGGAGTTTGAATTTTTATCCTATAGGTAATGAAATATACTAGAAAATAAAAGTATACATTTAATAGGAAATTGGCATGCCCTAGAGATGAAGCAATGTAATCTCAGTAGAAAATTGGGTAAAATATATAAGTGAAGAAATACAAATGACAGATATTTAGTTCAACATAAGATATAGAAATCACATGGAAATACAAATCGGTCGAAGAGATGATTGAACATCAAATCCTAAGCACTTGGAGAAATAAGGACCTATTGTGACTTATAACATACATTTATGTAGACTTTTGAGAAACTTAGTATTGGTTTTCTACCCTGGAACAAAATATAATAGGAGAAAAGAAATGAATGTCTTAAGGATCTGAAAAATTACATCAATCAAATAGCATAGAACTGGAAGATTAGAATTACAAAAGACAATATTATTTCCCCAGAATTTTAATCAAACCAAATAAACCTGTATGGGTTTATTTAACATTAAAATTTTTCTCCTGTCTTTTTTCTAAATGACACTTGAAATCAAAATTACTTTCTGTGAATGGTAATTAAGAATTACTCACACATTAAAAGTAAACACCATATTACCTAATAAATAGTTCACTAACATAAAAAAATATATTTTAATGGGTTAAAATAGATCGGTTTCAAATTTAAACCACAATTGATGCTTAATATTTTCTAATAAGAGCAAGTAGCTTCTCTCATGAAGATAACTATCCACAAAAACATAGATAAGAAGTGTGACAGATAGAGGCAAGGTTATTCATCCTTAGTTTGATTTTCGATAGCCCCGATGAAAATATTGTTTTGTATTCATTTATCTATCCTAAGTGTTTAGTTTATCTTTCTAGCCAAAGAAGACGGTTAACAAGAATGACAGCACAGATGGTTTCTTTTTCTTCTTCACTAGTCAAAGTGATGGGTTTTATAAAAGACTGTCACAAGCATCCTCTCACCTGTCTGGTCCCTTCTGTGCCCCCATCTGCACAGAGCTAATCTGATGACTTGTATTTTCTTGCCCCTTAAAAACCAGGCTCTCGAGATCAGTTCAGAGAAGAAACCAATTTTAGCCTTAGATTGTATCTTTAATTGTAGAGATATATTCACAAGCCAATTTTATGATACAAGGTTGTAGTATGCTATATAATTTTAATTAAATTTCAAATATCTTTTACTTTCATGATTAGTAGTAACTTTAATGTATAAAGTTCAAAGCTCCTTTTGAGTCAGCACATATGACCGTATCAAGCTAAGAGAATAAGAAGCAAACCAATATAGTACTATTTGAACTGAATATAATCTTTCTTTTCCCATCCTGTTGAATAAACAAAGACACTATTACATTAATGTCTCCTCTATTTCTCCAGAAGAGCACTGTTCATTTGTCATATTTCTTCAAAAGTTTGCTATAATACAATACTTCTGGTTAGATCAAAGAGTTGTGTATTTTTACACAGCTTCAGTAGTCTGTTCTCATTTCCACCTGAAATAAGCTAACATTCTACTTCTGTTCTTGATCCTAAATGGATCAGACATTCCCTCCTTTTCCAAAATTGTCAGTCTTTTCTCCCTATATCCTTCAAGTCATACCTTCAAATACACACGGTTCTGCCTTGGTCTAAGCAAACAACAAACTTAATGAATAAACCATTTACTAGAACTCTAATTACTATATCTTCCTCCATTTACTGCTTCTTCCATTTTTTAAAAAACTTATTTCAAGGTGTTTGTCTGCTGATTGTATCCTCTAAATATTTCTAAAGCATTTTCTCTGTTTTGTCTTTCATTCTATTACCTGTATCATCACTCAGTATGATAAAGGTTATGAGAAAGGACCACAACTGGAAGATACAGTAGAAATTGATTTTGTACCTATTCATCATCTTTAGAAGAGTTTTATTTTGCAGTGGGAACAGAGACAGTCTTAAAATGTAAAAGAATGGAAAAATATAGATAAATTTTTAACAACTTTTGTTTTTATTTTGTTTGTTTTTAAACTTACCTTACATCTATGATGTTAAACTCACATTCTATTTATGGTAGAAATGATTTTTTTTTAACTGATTTAAGTGCCAAATTATGAAGCGTGGAATGGTCAAAATCATTATAGAAAGGGAAATAAGATCCTTTTGGCAAAATGGAAACATATCAGGAAGCACAACACAGGGTATGTACTTCTTCCCAGTAGCCCCAAATGTATTTATAGTAGGTGGCCAGGTTCTTTAGCAAGCTGTAACCAGAACACTGGTGAAAGAGGCCCTGTGACACAGCTGGGCATTTCCACTTATAGACTCACTTATAAAGAGTTAATATAACTATCAATGACTGTTTCTATATTAGGAAAGAGTTTCCCTTCTCCATACCCTCAAGGCTGAATTGGTTTTGCCAGTTGCAGTCACCAACTAAGACTCTGCCAGGAAACGTAATAATTCAATGTCTGGTAAACAGAAAAGAAGCTAGAAGCCTGGATGAGAGATAAGCGATGGACAAATTCTTGAATGCAGTGGAGGCACTAATCTTGGAAACTCTAAGGTGGTTTTGTGTTTATGATTTTTATTGTGGAAGAATATACATAAAAGAAAATGACATGTTATAACATAAGAAAATGCTATGTACCTGTCATTCACCTTCAGTAGTTAATGTTTTGCCAATCTTCTTTCCTATGTCTCCCCATCTCCACTGGTTTTATTTACTTTTTATTTTTATTCTTTTTTATTATAAAGATGTGGGATACAATTCAGGGTTAGGTATATAAACGTTGATTATGCAAGTACCCTTGTTGATGCAGTATGCCCCTCCCTCCCTTAGCGGTTTCCCTAAACTGCCAATTCCACCCCATTCCCCTAACAGTTTCCCATTACTGCTAATCTCTTTCTTATAGTATTATAATAATTGTTCAAGGTCCGCTTATGAATTTTTAACCAAAACTGCATTTAGGATTGATCAGTGGGTTCAAGCATTGCCAGATGTGGTAGGCAAAATTATAATGATACCCACTCAACACTCCCATCTCCTGGTTATTCAAGCAGTAATCTAGGCACTGCTGTAATAAAGGAACTTTGCAGATGCAAATACTACAGGGAGATCACCTTGGATGATCTGGGTGGACCAGTCTAGTCACTTGAGCCCTTAAAAGCAGGTAACTTTCTCAAGCTGGAGTCAGAGAGAAGATACAGATAGGGGAGGTCATAGATAGAGATAGCATGAGAAGAACTAGACCTGCTGTTGCTGACTATAAAAAAGATGGAAGAAGATTAGAAGTCAAGGAGTATAAGCCACTCCCAGGAGCTGAAAATTCTCCCCAGCTAAAAGCAAGCAACTCAATGGGATCTCAGTCCTACCATCCCATGGAACTGAGTTCTACCAATAACTGGAATGAAGTTGGAAGTAGATTCAACTTCAGAGACTCCAGAAAGAAATGCAATCCTACTGACAACTTGATTTCTGTCTTATGAAACCTAGACAAGTGAACCAGGTGATCACACTTATTGATTTTCTGCCTATGGAACTGGGAGATATTGAATTTGTGTTGCTTTCAACCACTTGCTTTGTGGTCATTTATTACAACAGCAATAGAAATTGAATACATCAGACTAGCATGGTGGCTTATGCCTGTAATCCTAGCACTTTGGGAGGCCAGGGCAGGAGGATTCCTTGAGCCTGAGTTTGAGACCAGCCTGAGCAACATAATGAGATCTCATCTCTTCACACACACACACAAAAATTAGCCCAACATGGTGGCACATGCCTGTAGTCCTAGTTACTTAGGAGGCTGGGGAGGAAGGATGGCCTGAGCCCAGGAGGTTGTGACTGCGATTAACTGTGATTGTGCCACTGCAGTTCAGCCTTGGTGACAGAGTGAGTCCAATTTTTTTTTTAAAGAAAAGTAATACATCAGACTGACTCCACTTTTATACATTTTCCCCATCTGTCTTTCATCAGATGCTTTCAACATTCACTATTGATCATCACCGAGATTCATTATTTCATTTGAGATGGGAAAACAGTCATTTACAAATTCTACCATTCCTATGTTTATTACTTGTGATTTTTTTTATAAAGAAGACTTCCCTTCTAGCTATTGACTACCAAACAATGAAACAGAGCAAAACCCATGTTCCTTTTTTTCTCTTTATTTTTCACTTTTTTAGGATAATGGTGTACTAGCTGGTGCCTGAAATTTAAGTGGCATTATGAATTCTAGATTCCTATATGTTTTATGTGTCTTTGGCTCATTGAATTAAATATTCTTTTTAAGTTAAAATTTTCCCTTCATTAACAAATCATTATCACAGATTATTCTTCTCTGTTAATCGCATTACTTGGGATAATTTTACTTGTAGTTGAAAAGTGAATTTTTTTTCTTATAGTTTGCTGCCGAAACACTAATTGGTATCCTAGATAAACTTATTTGGAGCCTCCTAAGTATATTTCAAAACATCTTTCAGATTGAATAATCTGTTACCGAGAATAACATTCAGCTTCATTTTTAATTTTTCCCTTTTTCCTTAAATTAGATTTTTTTTCTAGTTCTGTCCTCAAATTCTGGAAGTATTTTTGGTCTTGATTCTAAGCATCAATGCCATTTCTCCATACCTATTAATAAATTTTGATTGGTTCCAGAAAATGCAAACCATATATTTCTTTTATTAGATAAGCTGGTATATACTGAAAATAATTTAGCATCACTGATAACGTAACCACCAACAAAAAACCAAAGTGAAAACTTTAACGCATTTTCCTTATTTTTTCTTCCATATATGTAAATCTATGAATACTTCTACACACATAAGTAATACACATTTTTATTTATTTTATTTGGGGCATTGACCAAAATGTTTGTTCATGGCTATATGATGTTTGCATTGCCTGGTCCATGATACATATATTTTTCATATTTTCAACCATTTATCCTTAAGAGAATTAAATTTTATTTGATAAATGTAAGAGAAGATTGCTAACTTTCCCGTGTCTTAGATGGTTCGCATAAAATAAATAGGTCTTGGAAAGCATCTCAAAAGAGTGCCTTCCATTCAGCTGTTTCAGGTTGAATGGCTGTTGTATGAATCATAGTTGGGCAACAGAACCTGTGTTACTTGAGCATCCCAAAAAATGGAATCCTTACCACTGGCAGAGAGAAGGATACATTTAGATATATGAAGAAAGAGCATTACATCATATTGAGCCACCAGTGAAAAAATTATTCTCTTTTCAAGTAGTCTCTCTCACATTTTAACAAGGAAAAAGTTCACTTTGGTGCTAGCATCATTAAGATGTCTCTAGCACTACTAAACCTCCTTTTCAAAAGGAGTATACAGACCTCAGACTCAGATTTTTTGTCAGGCAATACTATTCATAAAAATTCTAATATTGCTGTTCAGTGTTTGTTTTGTTAGCACTAAAATATGCCTGACACCAAACCCAGCACTGAGAAGGCCTCTGGGACTCCAGGTCTGTACAGCAGACTAAAGCCTTCAAGCCTATGAGTCCCAAGATCCAGTCCTGCTCAGTAAACTATATCTATGAGCTCACTTTAGTGGCCTTGGTCTTTAGGTTAGCCTCTACAGAGTCTGGCTCCTGGCTCAACCCAAGGTCAGGCCAGCATCAGTGGCACTGAGTTGTAGATTCTCTCCAGCATCAGGCTGGCCCCTTGCCTTCAGGCTTCAACCAAGGCTGGATTCTAAAACTCTCCAGACTGGGTTCTGAAACTCTCATCATCAGGCCAGCACCTGAGGACCCAGTCTCCTAGGTGAAAATCTGTGGATATATGCTCCTGTCCCAACCCATCTCTGCAGCTCCAGGCCAACCCCTGCAGCTTTAGGCTTTAGGCTTGTCACAGGTTTCAGACCAGCCAAGAGTCAGATCAACCCACACACACCCAGGCTTCAGGCCATCATCAGCACCAGGTTGGCATATCTGGCCTCAGACTCCAGGATCCCACAGACACAGACACTAGGCACCCACAGACACATGTTCCAGACCTGACCAGTGCCAAGTTCATCGCTATAGCCCAACCCACCAGACTGGCTCTTACAGACCCATCAGCCAACAGATCCAGGTAATCGCCAGTGCATACCTGGTCCCTATATAACGAGGTTTCTAGTTTATCCCTACAGATCTAGGACCCAGGCCTGGCTCATCCACTTGGATTTAGACCCCACACTGGCCCCAGGACCAAGTCAGCCAGCCCTGTTAACTCAGGCCCATCCAAATGGACCCAGTCACAAAGCCCATCCCAGCACCTGACTATCCCCTGCAGACTCATGTTCAAGATCCATGATGGTGTTAGGCCAGCTTCTGTGAACCTAGCCTTCTGGCTGACTCCCTCAAATATAAGCCCCAGGCTTGCTATTGCAAACCCAGACTCCAGGCCAATCTCCAGAGAAAAGGTCCACCCCAGTGGATCACGGCACCCACCTGCTGACCCAGGCACCAGGACAGCCGCCTAAGTATTCCCACAGTCAGTCCACTCATGGACCACATCAAAAAAGTCTTCCCAGAATCTCTGAACAGGCTGATTACTAAAGGGGTTTTTGCTGTTGTTGCTGTTGTTGTTTTTAGTTAAAACCAGTCTACCAAAAACTGGAATAAGTCCCTAACTCTTAAAATGCATAGACATCAGTGCAAGACGACAAGAAACATGACTACCAGAGGAACTCAGGAGTCTACCAGTAGCTGAAATATTCCCTAGAGAAATGAAGGGATATAAACTGCCTGACAGAGAATGTAAAATAAGCGTTTGTTTTTTTAAAAAAAAATCAAACAGAAACTCTGGAGTTAAAAAAATACAAATAATGAAATGAGTAATTCAACAGAGAGCATCAAAAGCAGAAGTGACCCAAGATAAGAAATCTGTGAACTTGAAGACAAGTTTTTGAAAATGAGTCAGAGGGGAAAAAAATGAAATCTTACAGGTTTTATGGACTAGCATCAAAACTGAAAATTTTTGAGGAAAAGAAGTTCAAGAAGGAGAAGAGAAAGTCAAATAAATAGAAATATTATTTTTAAAATAGTAGCAGAAAACTTTCTAATGCTGAGAAAAGATATCTGTCAGATTCAATCCAAATAAGATTATGCCAAAATATATAGTAGCCAAAATGTCAGAAATCAAAGACAAAGACACAACACTAAAGGCCGCAAGAAAAAAAGACACAACACTGAAAACAGCAAGAAAAAAAAAGCAAATCAAATAATAAGAGTTTTCACTAAAATTATCAATTAATTTCTCAGCAAATACCCTACAGGCCAAGTGAGAATGGGATTATGTATTCAAAACGCTGAAGAAAAAAATGGTCAAATGTTCAACCAGTAATACTGGAAAAGCTGTCCTTCGGAAGTTAAGGAGAGATAAAAACTTCACCTAAAAATTAAAAGTTGAGATAGTTTGTCACCACCAGACATGTCTTACATGAAATGCTAGAGAGAACTTCTTAAACAGTAAGAAAAAAAATTGCTAATTGGTAATAGAACACCAGTAAGTTCACTGGTAAAACAGCAAATTAAGAATACTCTAATACTTTAAATTACTCATATCTTTAGCATAAAGGTTGAACGACAAAACTATAACAACTACAATATTTTGTTAAGGAACGCAAATTATAGAAGAATTTGAAACTTGACTACAAAACTTTAGAATGTAGAGGAATTTCTGATGAGACACAAGTGTAGAGCTTTTGTGTGCAATCGAAATTAAATGTTATCAGTTTAACTTGTTATAACTGTAAAATATTTTATAACCTTCAACATAAAAACCTATGGTAGATACATAAAGAATAAAAAGTAAAGAAACAAAGCATACCACTAAAGAAAATCATTAGTGTTTCTATATACTAGCAGCAATCTGAAAAAGAAATCAAGAAACAATTCCATTTGCAAAAGCTACAAAAAAATAAAATATTTAGAAATAAATTTAACCAAGGAAGTGAAAGATCTGTACACTGAAGTTATAAAACAATGGTGAAAGAAATTGAAGAAAACAACTTTTTAAAAATTTATTATAATAAAAATAAATTTATTATTGTACAATAGACATGGAGTACAATTCAGAGTTAGGTGTACAAATATTCATTACGCAGGTATCCTTGCTGATGAGGTGTGCCCCCTCTCCCCTGGCAGTTTCCCACTACTGCCAATCCCTTTCTTATAGTGCTATGGTAGTTCTTCACTTATGAGTGAGAACATGTGATATTCAGTTCTTTGTTTCTGTGATACATCACTCTGTATTATAACCTCTAAATCCAACCAAGTTGCTGCAAAGTTCATAAATTTTTTCTTCTTTATGGCTGTGTAATAATCCTTTGTGTATATGTACCACATTTTTTATTCAGTTCTCTTTTGATGGGCAGCACATTTGGTTCCATTTTTTTGCTATTATGAATAATGCTGCAACAAACATGCACGTGCAGGTATCTTTTTAGTAGAATGATGTGAATTCCTCTGGGTATAATCCTAGAAGGGGAATTGTGGGGTTGTATGGAAAGTTGATATTTAGAACTTTTAGGAGTTGTCACATTGTTTTCCACAGAGGTTATACTAGTTTATGCTCCCACCACCAGTTTAGAATTGTTTCCTTTTCCCCACATTTCTCTCCAGCATCTGTTGTTTTTAGAGTTATTGATGATGGCCATCATGACTGGAGTTAGGTGATATCTCAGTGTGGTTTTAATTTGCATTTATTTGTTGACTAGTGAAGATGAGCATTTTTTCATGTATCTGTTGGTTGCTTGTTTGTCTTCTTCTGAGAAGTATCTGTTCATATCTTTTGCCCACTTTGTAATAGGGTTGCTTGTTTTTTTCTTTTTGGCATGTTTGAATTCCTTGTAGATCCTAGATGTTAGGTCTTGATGATATGCAGTTGGCAAATATTTTTCCCAGTCTTTGGTCTGTCTCCCCACTCTCTTGATGGTTTCTTTTGTTTTGCAGAAGCTTGTCAGTTTGATGAAGTCCCACTTGTCTATCTTATCTCTTATGTCATGGACACTTGAGGTTTTGATCAGGAATTGTTTGCCAGTTCCAATTTCCACAAGCAGGTCTCCTGCATTTTCCAAGGTTCTTATAGTTTGAGGTTTTACATTTAAGTCTTTGATCCATTTAGAGTTGATTTTTGTGTATAGTGATAGATAAGGGGCTGGTTTTAATCTCTGCATGTGGTCAGCCAGTTTTCATGACATCATTTACAGAATAGGTTCTCTTCTCCCCAGTGGTCGATGGTGGAAGCTTTGTCAAAGATGGGTTGACTGAAAAATTGAGGTTTTGTTTAAAATTGGTTTCATGATTTCAAAGAATTAGCCTTGTGAACATGTTCATACTACAAATTCAGTGAATTTCTATCAAAATTCCAATGCCATTTTTCACAGACATAGAAAGAAAAATTTTAAAATGTATATGGAATCACAAAAGACCACAGACAATTAAAGTAATCTCGGGCAAAAATTACTGAGATGGACACTTCATGCTACCTGCCTTCAAAACATACTATAAAGTCATAATAATCAAAATCGTATGGTACATGCATGAAAACAGACATGAAGATTAATGATACAGAATAAAGAACCTAGACTAAATCCACATATTTACGGTCAACTGATTTTTGATAAAGGCACCAAGAGCATACATGAGGGAAAGAACAGTCTCTTCAATAAGTGGTGTTGGGAAAATAAACTATTTGTATGAAGAGGAATTAAACTAGAGACTTATCCCTCACTACACACAAAATCAAATAAAAATGAAGACTTAATCATTTGCCCTGAATCTTTACAACTACTGGAAGAAAACAAAAGAAAACACTTTATGACTTTGGTCTAATTAAAGGTATTAAGGATAAGACCTCAAAGGCATAGGAAACAAAAGCAAACATGAACAAATGAAATGAGACCAGAATAAACGACTCTTTCACAGCAAAGGAAACAAAAAAGAGACAACCAGAAGAGTGAAAGTAAATATGTGCAAATTATCCATCCCACAGGGAATTAATATCCAGAATATACAAGAAACTCAAGTAACTCAACAGCAAAAAAAGGAAATAATCCAATTTTTTAAATGGAACCATGAATAGACATTTATTAAAAGAAGGCATACAAATGACCAACAAGTATATACAAAAATGCTCAGTACCACAAATTGTCATGGAAGTGCAAGTCAGCACCAAAATGAGATGTCATTATGCCTCAGTTAGAACGGCTATTATAAAAACACAAAGAATGGCGCATGTTGGTGAGGACCGGAAGAAAAGGAACCCTTACACACTGGTGGTGGGGGTTTAAATTAGTCTAGCCATTATGTAAAACAGTGAAGAGACTCCTCAACAAACTAAGAATAAAACTACAGTCTGATCCAACAATCCCACTATTAGCCAAAAAAAGAAAAAGAAAAAAAAAGGGGGGAAATCAGTATTTCAAAGAGAGTTCTGCTCATTAATGCTTATTGCAGTATTATTTACAATAACCAAGTCTTGGAACTTACCTGTGTCCATCAAGAGATGAATAGATTAAAAAAAATAAAATGTGGCACGGCATATGCATACACAGTGGAATACTATTCAGCCATTATAAAAAGGAAATTCAGTCACTTGTGGCAACAGGAATGTGGCTAGAGAACATTGGGTTAAGTGTAATAAACCAGACACAGAAAGGAAAACACTACATGCTCTCATTCATATGTGGAAACTAAAGAAACAATCTCATGGGAGTAGAAAGTGGAATAGTCGTTACTAGAGCTTGTGAAGTATAGGGGGAAGGAAGAGGGAAGGGGAAAGGTTGATTAAGACAGGGGTGCCCAGTCCAGGTCCATGGACCGGTACAGTACATGGCCTATTAAGAACCAGGCCACACAGCAGGAAGTAACAGCAGAGAGTCAGCGAAGTTTCCTCTATGTTTACAGTCACTCCCCATCACTCACATTTCGGCCTGAGCACCGCCTCCTGTCAGATCAGAAGTGACATTAGATTCTCATAGAAGCACAAACCCTATTGTGAATTGTGCATGCAAGAGATCCAGATTGCGTGCTCCTTATGAAAATCTAATGCCTGATGATCTGAGGTGGAGCTGAGGTGGTGATATTAGTGCTGGAGAGTGACTGAAAATACATGTTAACATTAACAGTGAGGTTTCACTGCACATTCGCCAACTCCGTCCATGGAAAATTGTCTTCCTTGAAATCGGAACCTGTCCCTGATGCCAAAAAGTTTGGGGACCGCTGGGTTAAGGGATTTAAAATTACAGCTAGATAGGAAGAATAAGTTCTAGTGTTCTATAGCACTGTAGAGTGACTGTAACAATTTATTGTGTATTTTCAAATAGCTAGAAGAATGGATTTTAAATGTTCTCAACGCAAGGAACTAATAAATGTTTCAGGCCATGGATATGCTAGTTACCCTGCTTTGATCATTACACATTGTGTATGTGTATCAAAATGCTACACTGTACCCCATAAATATGTGTAATTTTTGTCAATTAGAACATAATGTTTAAAGAATGAAAAATGAAGTTAAATAATAAAGATATGAAAAATATGTACCAATTAAATGCTAAATGAAATAATTATTGGCAGCAATATTGACATTAGATAAAAAAGAATTTATATAGAAGGCATTCATTGAGATAAATATTATCCAGGCATGCTGGTGCAGGCATCTGTAATCCCAGTCACTCAGGAAGCTGAAATGGAGAATCATTTGAACCTAAGAGTTCGAGGTTGCAGTGAGCTATGATCACTCCACCACACTCTAGTCTAGGCGACAGAGAGACAATTTGTCTCTAAAATAAAAGATAAAAATAGAGATAACTATCTGCATTATGCAATAAACTATTAGATAAGTATATACTAAAATAAAGAATGTATTGGCATCTATGAGTTATATATGAAGTAAGACCTGTAAGATATATGGAGATATTACGAAACCTACCAAACAGAGAGGGAAACATTTATTCGACTCTTTCAGAAAGTTGAGATCACGTCGATCAAAAATTTTAACACGAATATAAAAATGTGAACAAAAACTAATAATTTCACTGTATTATGGATGCTACTACCAACTAGTAGATTATAAACTATCAAGTATACATGAAACTACTATAAATGTTAATTAAATATTAGGCTACTCCTAAGTCTAACATATTTTAAAGAATTGATGTCATGCAGCCCAGATGCTCTGACTACAAAAAAGTTGGAAGTCAAATCAGCCACTATACTTTGTGCTTTCTGTATTGTGTGAGAGAGAATACAAATGGTATTAAGCTATCATTTCTGAAAGCTGAAAAGTTAGTCTGACCTAATGCTGTTGGAAAGGCAATAGAAACAATAAATTGTGCTGTCAAGGGAAAATGAAACATTTTCTAAAATAAACTAAGATTTAGGTTGCAAATGCCTTTGTGGTTTGCAGTATCAACACTGGGTAATCACAGTGAAAAACTGTATAAAGTGCCTTATCCCTAGTTGAAACTATTGCTGAGCAAAGATATTTAAGGAGGGGAAGATAAACAGTTTTCACTATTCATTGCATTAGTCTTTCTATACCATGATCAAGAAATTAGTAGCTTGTTTGAACTGTGGATTGAAAATCCTAGGAGAATTTTTATTCTCCTTGTAACCAAGATTGTCTTTTATCTTTTTTCTCTCCCTTTAAAAATGGTTTTGCTTTTGTAACTTTGGAGAATACTTTTGTTTATAAAACATAGAAATAACCTTGAAATCCCAGAGCATAAATGTTCTCTCTGTATTAGAAGAAAATATAAAATACCAGGAGAAATATAGTATCATGAAAAAAATTGAGAAAAAGAAATAAGAAGGAAACAATAAGAGAAAATTTGATTCTCTCTTTGATAGAAAAACTTTGAGTGTGCATCTTCACACTCTAACAGAAAAATGTCTGTCAGACAAGACACATTACGAAGATTTTTATTCTCAGGGTAGGAGAAAAAAAAACGAAATATCTGAAAAGCAAAAATCTTCTCATTACTAATTGTGTATGGTGTCACTTAGTTAGAAGTGACCACACACTTACATGCAGAGGAGATGAGAAGTTGCTTTTCTGATTGAGAATAGTAAAGCTTATTTTCTGTTCTCTCCACTGAACAAATTATACTTTTAACATTAACTCCCCATAGAGACAGTTAATACATGACAGCCTTTCTTGGTCAAGCCTGCCTTATTTAAACAGAAGTTTCTCTGAAGAGTTTAAATGGTTTGGCATGGAAATAAATTAGCCGGTGACAACTCAGTTCCATTTTATTAGAACAACATTAGGAAATGAAAGTAGCAAGGATCCAGATATAAATTTAATAGTTAATTCCTCTGGAAAAGCCATTTTAAGCTCTCATTGAAAACATAATAAGATGAATATTAGTAAAAATGAAGGATAACTAAACAATAATAATTAAAGTATTATGTATTTATAGGATTTATTAAATATCTCCTGGATTTGGACAAACATTATAATCCTTGGGCCCAGGATTGTAGTTTTAGTGCTCAATGCAATAGTATAATATGCTACATATTAGTCTAAGAATAAAAACTATTTTCTCTGTTTTATTATTAGGAGCAATTGAGGAATGATCTAGCTTAATATTTGAAAAGAAATATGGCAACATAGAACTGGAATGATTAAAAGTATGTTATCTTAACTGCTCACTCTTTCTCTGAGAAGAACTTCTGATCATTCAGAGAACTATTTTTAAATGAACCCTGTTGCACATTAGCAAGTATTTAGTAATAAAAGTGTTTTGTGGCAAAATAAGATTGGGGGATGCTATATATTCTGTTTTGCTTGGAGATTCTTGAGCCACAATATCATAGCAATGGCACTAAGAACTTCTGGGAAATAAAGAACCGACCTAAGCCAGAATAAATGTATTTGTAATGAAACAAACTGCTTGTCTTCTTTCTGTTTCTCTTTCTTTTTATTTTTTCTTCCTTCCTTCCTTCCTTCCTTCCTTTCTTCCTTCTTTCCTTCCTTCCTCTCTCTCTCCCCCATCCCTCCCTCCCTTCCTTTTATCTCTCCCTCCCTCCCTGCCTCTCTCTCTCTCTCATTCTCTCATTTTCTCTGTGTATGTGTATATTGCTCTTTCTTTCTCCTCCTGCCTCCCTTCCTTGAAGCAGAAAGGGGAACAGAGATGAGTCTTTATAGATCTAGTGTCCCCAGAACTCAGTTTTGAAAAGTTGACTTGGAGATTTGCAATTCTGGCCCAGACAGGCATTGAATCAGTTATGTGAATATATGTCACTCAGAAAACTTTATTTTCTTATGGCACATATAAATGTAGCTTTCGAATTAAAAAAATAACTCCTTTATTTATTTCTCTTTCTTAATCACTTCTTAGTGCTTAAACTTTTTCCTGTAACTTTTATAAATTTTCATTTGTAGCTGGAGAAAATGGGTTCTCATTCTATATGATACCTAAATGAATATATTTATAGTTTGACATGACTTTTCATTATTACGATGTCTCCATCTTCTTCTGGATTACATTGTAAAGTTTGAGTTAGACACTTTTAGGAAAATCTATTATAATCCATTAATAGATTATAAATCTTTGAACGTATGTGATTATTATGAAAAAAATCAATGTATTGTTTTACTGCAAGGAGTGTTTGCAAATGTTGATTATTAAAAGCAGGTGCTGATATATACCATACAAATCAATAAAAATTATTCTTCATATTGTTGTGTAGTCATATTTCACGAATCAGTAGAAGATGAAATAGAAAGATACATGTCAAGGACAAAATATGAGAATCTAAAAAAAGTAAAGTAAAAAAAAAAAAAAAGACCATGTTTGGTTCACTTGACTTTTTCAATAGTTTTTGACAAGGAGCTTCACTTAGGAGAGGTTTTTGGCCCAGGGCTATAATTGATGAACAGATAAGTTTGACTTCACTAAGGACTGGCTTCCAGTGGTTCTAGATAGGCGGATTTGAGTCACTTCCCCAAGAGAGTAAGAAAGGAATACTTCCCAGATATCATCTACATAGGGCTCCTCAAAACTTACTGTCCCACTCGTGAGGTGAGAACCTTGTGCCTGCATTTAAGCATTAAGGTTAAAAAAGATAAGTTCTAGCTTTAGAGTGCACAAAACAGCCTTAAAACAAATGCTAATAATTCTATTGAGACCCAGAGGAAGGTTGAATTATCAATTAATAAAACTCATAGGAACTTGTCCACAAAAACAAAAAGCTCTTAAGAACCAGGCGCAGTGGTTCTTGCCTACAACCCCAGCACTGTGGGAGACTGAGGCAGGAGTATTGCTTAAGCCCAGGAGTTCGAGACCCACTGAGAAAATATAGCAAGACTCTCATCTCTACAAAAAAAAATTATCTGGGCATGGTGGCACAGACCTGTACTTCCAGCTACTTGGGAGACCTGAGGTGGAAAGGATCACCTGAGCCCAGAAGGTTGAGGCTGTGGTGAGTGGTGAATGCACTACCACACTCAAGTTTGGGAAAAAGAAGAAACTCTCACTCAAAATAAATAAATATAAATAGATGATAGATAGATAAAAAAGACAGTGTTTTTAAATCTGTATTTTCAAACCTAACTATACATTAAGACACTTCTCAAAGGAAGACATCCGAGCAACCAACAGACACATGAAGAAATGTTCAACCTCACTAATCATCGAGGAGATGCAAATCAAAACTACACTGAGATACCACCTAACTCCAATCAGAATGGCCATGATCAATAACTCAAAAAATAACAGATGCTGGAGAGGATGTGGTGAAAAGGGAACACTAATACACTGTTGGTGGTAGTGTAAACTAGTGCAACCTCTGTGGAAAGCAGTGTGGCAATTCCTAAAAGCTCTAAATATCGACCTCCCATATGACTCCGCAATCCCCCTACTGGGAATATACCCTGAAGAACTCAAATCACTGTATTAAAAAGATACCTGCACACATGTGTTTATCGCAGCATTGTTCGCAATAGCAAGAACCTGGAACCAACCATACTGTCCATCAAAAGAGCACTGAATTTTTAAAAGTGGTACATATACACGATGGAATACTATGCAGCCATAAAAAAAGAACAAAATCATGAATTTCTCAGCAACCTGGATGGAACTAGAGTCTATAATACTGAGTGATCTCTCACAGAAACAAAGATCTGAGTATCACATGTTCTCACTCATTTAGTGGATCTTGAACATCTGTCATAACACTATAAGAAAAGGACTGACAGTGGTCAGAAACTATGGGGGGGGGAGTAGGGAGGGGAAGGGAGGTGGGATTTATGGTAGTCAATATCTGTCTGGGGACAGGGAGACACCCCTTATCAGCAAGGGTGCCTGAACAGTGCACATTTGTATACCTAACCCTTAACTGTACCCCACAATTTTATAATAAAAAAATATGTTTAAAAAAATAAAAGATGGTAACCAAAAAAAAAAAAAAATCTGATGAAAGCAAACTGGCCACACAAAACCTTAGTTGAAAAGATGAAAATGTGAGGACCTGAATACAGATAATTATATTGCACTATGGGAAGATTTCGCAACTTTTATTTTTTGCATTTTTAATCACTCTATCAAGAATATGGAGAAACACCTAATATTTTTGCTGTTTCATTTGAACTTACTTTCTGCCAGTGAATTTTGGCTCTGGGTTATCTGAAAAATGTAGGACAACATAAATGCTCAACATTAGGAAATCAACTAGAGAAAATTCAAAACCCAGCTTATTACTGAAATAAACTGTGGTAACTTACAATTAAGAAAAAAAACAAACACCTGAATTGGGACCCATTTGAATTCCTGTCCTACAAATTATTGGATGCTCAGCAACTAAATTTGTAATTAGTTATTATATTTTTATCTAGTTTAGACATGATCTAAATCATCATTTATTTTCTATTTTGTAGTAAGCAGACTTAGATCTAAAAATATAAGCACATAGCACAAGTTCATTGTTTTCTAAAATGTAAAAAAGAAACAAATCCAAAACCTTCATAAAATTAGAAATGGAATTTATGTTTTGATAACAACATTGGTAATAGAAACATATATTTGTTCAATTTTATGTAAAGTCCATTCTCACTTTTCATTCAGAAATGCAACACATTTTGTTCCATTTTACTTCCCCTTCTGTTTTTGAAAATCTTATTTTGTCTTGCCTAATGCAAGCATATCTGACTGTTTACATGAAAAGTATTTGCTGTAATCTCTAGATGTTCCTATTATTCTAATCTAATAATACTTCATTCTTTCAGAATTAGGAAAATATCATTCAGTCATTTTATGATTCCATAATAAATGTGAGCCAGACACAGAGCAATTAAATCAAGACTTTTGAGCTAGGACAACAAATACTGTTTTGTTTTGTTTTTCATATTCCTGAGGTGATACCAACATGGTGTCAGAGTTAGAGCAATTGTTGTAAGGTTACTAAGGATTTTTTTTTTTTTTGAGTTGGAGTCTCACTCTGTTGCCCAGACTGGAGTGCAGTGGCCGCTCTCGGCCACCGCAGCCTCGAACTGCTGGGCTCTGGCGATCCTTCCGCCTCAGCCTTCCGAGTAGCCGGAATTACAGACATATGCTACCACGCCCGACATATTTTTTGATTTATTGTAGAGATGAGGTCTCGTTGCCCAGGCGGGTCTCGAACCCGAGGGCTCAGGCAATCCACTCACCCCAGCCTCCCAAAGGCGTAGGATTACAGGTTGAGCCATGGAGCCCGGCACTAAGGATTTTATTATAACATATCTTAGTGTTTTTACCTATAATATTCTGTTGAGCTTTTCAAAAGTGATTGATTTAATTCTCATGGGCCATCTTTTAACTCTCCTGAGAGCAAATGATACCATGCAGTCATTGTGTCCAAACAAGCATTCCTTCCTATGAGATAACACATTCTCAAGCCATCCTCTTTTTGGTCTAAGAGAGAGCCCAGTATCTGATTACCTGGTGCAGATTAGCAAAGTGTGTGTGTGTGTGTGTGTGTGTGTGTGTGTGTGTGTGTGTGTGTGTGTGTTATATGACTTTGCTGTATTTTGTTTGTTCTTTTCGTTTTTCGAAACAGGATCTCACTCTGTGGCCCAGCCTAGAGTACAGAGATGCAATCATAGTTCACTGCAGCCTCCAACTCCTGTGCTCCCAAGGTGCTGGGATCACAGGCATGAGCCGCTACATCTGGCTCTGTTTTCATATTTTAAATTCAGATATACATTTTTGTATATTCATTACCTCATGACCAGAAACACAAGCTTATAAAATGAACTATTAGGGTAAAGAACATATTCAGTATTCATAAGGCAAAATGAAGATAATTGGTCCCTAGAGAAGTCATCCATCACAGCCCTGTTCTCATAAGCAGAAGATTTTAACCTACTGACTTACCAGTGGAAGGACTTAACATTCCATATCACATACAGAACATCTTTGCACAAAATGTCGTGTAGACGGTGATGGGCTTTCGCTATGGGAATGGAATAAAGTTAAAAAGTACTTTGATAACTGAGCTTCTGATGCAAGATTACCTAGTTTCTCTAGCTCTTATGGGAAAAAATATTGGGAAGAACACATAAACGGGCATGGCAAGGCAAATTTTCAAGTCGCTACAGAGCCAAGTTTCTATAGATTACCACAACTCTACAAAGAAAGTCAGGAAATGCATAAGAGATCACTTCCTGTTCCAGAAAATCAGACGGTTTAATACACTCTTGAATGTGAAGAAGAATGTGAAAAATGTCAACAATGGAGTAAAATAAACATTTATTTTTTACAACACTCACCGAGTGCCAGTTTTATCTCAGGGACCATAGGTGATGCTGGAATTAGAATCAGACAGCTAAATAAGTCCATGATTTATATTCTCAGAGCACTTATATTGTAATTCATGAAACAGACAAATTATGACTATATGGCTTTTTTTTTTTTTTTTTTT
>NW_006969726.1:1060-12849 GCF_000164805.1 Carlito syrichta | reverse complement strand
TGCCCAGGCGGGTCTCGAACCCTCGGGCTCAGGCAATCCACTCATGTCAGCCTCCCAAAGGCGCGGGATTACAGGCTGAGCCACCAAGCCCAGCTGACTATATGGCTTCTAAGTGCCATAATAAGGAGTAGGCACCAAGGGTTATGGAACACAGCACAGGAAAACCACTCACTGGTTGAACAAGTTGTCACAGACATTAATTTGTGAATTAAATAACCATTAAATTAAGCCTCCTTCTATTCTTTCTTGCTGTAGAATTCATACCAGTTGATTGTTCATTCCTCTGTGCTAGCAACTATACTAGTTCTTAAAATCTTTATGGATCCGGACCCCATAATGACCCTTGGTTTTGTTTCCTTCACTCTTCCAGTTTTCCTGCTATGGTTTTGCCACTGTAGGCAATGAGGATGCAGTGATGAAGAAAAAAGGTAAGCTCTAGCTCCATAGCTCATACAACAGTCTTAAAACAATGCTAGAGATGTTATTACAATGATGACTTGTCATCATCGATTTGAGTTGCTATCTTAAAAATGCCTGCACATTGTTCACAATAGCAAAAACATGGAACTAACCATGCTGCCCATTGAAAAAGGACTGGATAAAAAAAATGTGGTACATATACAATATGGAATTTAGCTGTAAAGAAGGACAAAATTATAAACTTCACAGCAACTTGGATGGGCTTAGAGTCTATAATACTGAGTGATCTATTACAGAAACAAAGAACTGAGTATTACATGTTCTCACTCATAAGCAGACCATGAACAGTTATCGTAATACTATAAGAAAAGGATTGGCAGTAGTGAGAAACTTCCTGGGGGGGCACACCTCATCAACAAGAAAACCTGCATGATGAGCATTTGTATACCTAATCCTGAATTGTGCCCGACATTTTTAAAATTAAAATTTTTTTTAAAATGCCTGTGGCTGGGTAATTTATATAGAAAAAAGATGTGTTTGGCTCTCTGTTCTGCAGAGAAACATGACAACAGGAAACATGACACTGGCATTGGCATCTGGTAAAGGTCTTAGGTGTCTTCCACATGGCAGAAGGGGAAGGGGAGCCAGTGTGTGCAGAGATCACATGACAAGAGGGGAAGCAAGAAGGGGTAGGTAGGTGCCAACCTCTTTTTAACTACTAGCTCTCGTAGGAACCAATAGAGTAAGAACTCACCTCCTCCCAGAGAAGGCATTAATCTATTGATGGGAATCCATTCCCATGACCCAAACACCTCCAATGAAGCCCCAACTTCTACATTAGGAATCAAATTTCAACATGAGGTTTGGGAAACAAACATCCAACCTATAGAATGACTTGATGTCATCCGAAAATTTAAACCTGGGTTCTTGTTTTCACACTTTATTTTCTTCTTACTATGAGATCTTACCCATTCTAAATCTTATTTACTAATTTTTATGAAGACCTAAGAACACATTTGTTAAATGAAGCTAACTTATCATATGTTTTCCTAAGAAAAATAAGTTGAACATGTATGCATCATAATCATCTCTGCTCACATGGTAAGTATCCAATATACTTATCAGATGGGAATAATATTAAATAATCTAGGTCTTAGGACAAGGACGGCCAGGCTCGGTGGCTCAGCCTGTAATCCCGCACTTTAGGAGGCTGAGGTGAGTGGATTGCCTGAGCCCACGGGTTTGAGATCTGCCTGGGCAACTTGGTGAGACCTCATCTCTACAATAAATCAAAAAATTAGCCAGGGAATGGTAGCACACCTATAGTTCCAGCTACTTGGAAGGCTGAGGTGGAAGGATCGCTGGAGCCCAGCAGGTCGAGGCTGCAGTGGCCGGGAGCATGCCACTGCACTCCAGTTTGGGTGACAGAGTGAGACTCCAACTCAAAAAAAAAAAAAAAAAAAAAATAGGACAAGGACGTATTCATTTGTCCATTTTCTCTGAATGTCTTCAAATATTTTTAGATACTTTTAAAAAATCAAACACTTTACCTGTCTAGATTGAATTTCAGTGGAATCTGGTTTTGACATACAGATATAAATTAGTTTTGTGACTATATAAATCATAACATACTTACAATAAGAGGAGGAAATTTAAGGAAACCAGTGTCATAAAAGACAAATGTATGTCAAATACAAGTACAGGAATTGCTACCATCAACCTCTACTTCTACCTTCAGAAATGTCATGAGTCAAGAGTGTACCTTCCACATGCCAGGCACTAGGGATAAGTTGGTGAAATAGTGCCCTTTAAGGAACTCACATAAAATTTTTTATAAAACTAAAAAATACCTCATCAGAATACATTCATAAACATTAACTTTTTTATTATAAATATGTGGGATACAATTCAGGGTTAGTTATAAGAAAGGGATTGGCAGCACTGGGAAACATTAACATTTTTTATATAGACAAAAATTTTTTGGAGGAGTCTAACCAACAAATATATTGAATATTTTTTTCTGTGCCGGTTTCCGTTCTGAGTATTTTTAATATAATAGAGAGAAAAATAGATAAATATTTCATGGGAGAGCTTAAATCTTGTTGGAATTATTATTCATAGTCTATGTAAAGAAAAAGTTAAAGGAGATTATTTGCTAATAGCCAAACACATCGACAATTTAAAAATCAAGATTAAAATCTAAATCTTTTGATTCAGAACTCCAAGCTTTTTTCACTATTCTATAATTTTTGTTCATAAATCTACCTATTCTCAGTGCAAAATAAAACAAAAAAATTCATTTGAACTTTCAAAACCACTATGCAATATAGAAACTAATTCATACAATATAACATAAAGCTCTTTACTATAAGACATAACTTTCACTTATTGCAACAAATGTGGGAGAGATCATTTTAAGGATAATATAAAATACCACACAGTTATTAAGAGAGCCATATTTAAAACCATATTGATGTGCTATCAACTAACTTGTATGTATATAAAACTTTAATGCAAGGTCAAACATCAAGGCACCATGGGGAAATAATTAATAATATAATTGAAAAAAGCTTCAAACGTGAAAAAAGTACATGATAATCAATATATTTATTTGGTGAAACTGTTGCTAAATATTCTTTAAAAATTATAAATTCTCAATAAGAGACATTTTAATGCGGGAGATAAACATTATGAAAATAACATGATAGACAATTTAGCACAACAAATTTTCACTGTAGAAAGAGATCACCGAAGTCCTCAAAGGATTTTAATGTGGAAGAAAGTTCAGGCAGAGGTTTAAAGGACTGCCAGAAGGTAAGTAGGTCAGATCTTCCTAGCCAGAGGGTTAGAAGACAGAGATGCAAATTTAGAAAAGACACAAAATAAGACTGAGAGAGAAGATTATGCAGAAAGAGTTGAAGATGTCTCAAAGTTGTAGGTTTAGGTCTGATAATGAATAAACCTCATTTTTTTTTCTTTTTTTGAGTTGGAGTCTTACTCTTTGTCACCCAGGCTGGAGTGCAGTGGCATGCTCACGGCCACCACAACCCCGACCTACTGCGCTCAGACGATCCTTCTGCCTCAGTCTTCCAAGTAGCTGGAACTACAGCCACATGCCACCACACCTGGCTAGTTTTTGTGATTTCATCGTAGAGACGAGTTCTCACCAAGTTGCCCAGGCTGATCTCAAATCCCTGGGCTCAGGCAATCCTCTCACCTCTGACTCCCAAAGTGCTGGGATGACAGAGTAGGGTTCATTTTTAAATACATTTTTCAAAGTAAAGTAGAGAGCAAAAGGACAAGAGTGAAAAGTGGTTCTGGAAAGTCTTGACAGCAATGTGAAATCTGGACAAGAAGAGCCAAAACCAGAAGGAAGCAGATCAGTTAGAAGGTTGGTATGATAGATGCTACAAAGATCAAAATGACCTGATAAACAGGTGTAGCAGGAGTGGGGAAAAAAGTTTAGGGAACCAGAATCTGAATAACTATTGCACATGGGTTATGAAATCAGTGGGTTATGAAGAATGAACCGTTAATAAGAAATCTTTACTGAGTTTTTACCACGTACCAATATTTCCTAAGAGGTTTATTTCTGCTTTTTCATTGTACCCTACAACAAAACTATGACGTGTTATTATCTCCATTTTACAGATGAGGACATTGAGATTCATAAAAGCTAAGTGACTTTCCCTAGGTCTCATGACTTTTTTTTTTTTTTTGAAGATGTGGGGTACAATTCAGGGTTATGTATACAGATGTTTATTATGCAGGTACCCTTGTTGATGAGGTGTGCCCTCCTCCCCTGGCAATTTCCCACTACTGCCAATCCCAACTCCTCCCAACAGTTTTCAACTATTGCCAATCCCTTTCTTGTAGTGTTATGATAATTCTTCAAGGTCTGCTTATGAGTGAGAATGTGTGGTACTCAGTTCTTTGTTTCAGTGATAGATCACTCAGTATTATAGACTCTTAAGTCCACCCAAGTTGCTGCAATCTGACTTTAAACTCAAAAAGTCAGATTACAGAGTCAGTGACTACTCTTTGGTGCCTAAAATGTAAAAGACTAGAGTGCAACATTCTAAAGAGACAAGTTGAGAACATATCATTAGCCCCTTGACAGATGAAGTAGAGGGCTTGTGTGAAGCTGAATGACTGGTTAAGTTCTGAGAGCTCTTAAGTGGCAAAGACCAAATTCAAAAGTCAGGTTGCTCATTCCACCATTTCATAATGCCTTCCCTCATCTCAAAGTTCATTTTTAAGGGTGATATAGTAGTAATAGTTACAGAGTTCACTATAAATAAAGAAATCAACATCAGATGAAATTTGAAGAGACTCAGGGAAATGCCAGTAAAAGTGTCTTTCCTTTTGCCAAGTACTTTATTACAAAGCAGAGGCAGTATTGCCATGGATTGAAATAAAATAGTTTTCCCCTGGAGTCACCACGCTATTTTTAGTTTTATGACTTAGAGTCACAGAACATAAGTCTAATCTCTCATATGACAGAGCTTTACATTTTAGAGATAAGTAGCATAATGCTGGCAATCTTTTTTCTGTTTTTTTAATTGTTCCTTGAATTACTTTTTATTTTTATCACCTTTTTGTTTGTTTTTCTGTGAATACATTGAATGTATTTCAAGGTATGGAGCATAGAACCCGAGTCTAATTATTACACATGGTCAAATTTGAGAAAAACAGAGTCAATCTATGTAGGCCTCTTTTCGGATACCACGTACCCATTAGGAAAATTAATATAGTTAAATTTATATTTTCCATATAGCAGTTATATCACACTATGGAGTTAAGTGCATTATATTTATCTAAAAGTCCAAGAATTTTTCATGTTACGTCTATTCTATAATTTTAAAAAGAAGAGGTTTCAATTGTCTGAAATAATTTATGAGCCCTATGGAAAGACTACAAAGGATAACAGGGTTTTATATATGTATTTAAAACAATGTATTGTTAATAGTTGCTAGTACAACTTAGTCTAGGATTTTAATATTTTTTTCTTCAAATTGCAAATTTTTAAATTTGGAAATGAGCATAACTTGAATTACTTCAAAGAGCAAATAAGGCAACCCCTTCAGTTCCCCACCTACTGCGGGAGCTTTTCTGTCCTCTCCATATAATCCTGCTGTATCACTTAAAAAAAGAAAAAGAGTAAATATATGCTTGCATACAGTACAAGTGATTACAATTACCCTGAAATTTGTTAATTCACTCATAAAAATTTGCATAATGTATCTAGAAATCCTTTGACCTATAGTATACATGTTTATGTATACATAAACTTGCAATATAGAAGTTTATAATTTGCTTACCTATGGTGAGTTTTAAATAGTAGCTAAATTGTTTTATGCTTAAATACTCTATCATTGGGAGTTAAAGTGTTAATTTCAGATCTGAATTTTAACAGAAATAAAAATGCACAAATATTTCTTAAGAAATATTTTACTTAATATTTGTTTTTATGAATTATTCACATGCAATTGTGCATTAGCCATCATTCATATAAATTCACAATTTAGAACCTACTGGCTCTAAATAATCCATTAAAATTTATGGCATGAATGGAAACTAAATATAGAGAAAGTGGCTAAATACTACACATTGATTTAATGGATAAATTTACATTAAAAAAAAGTTATTCAGTTCATACTTTCTGTTAAAATCAGAGCCTCCTATCATATTATTTTAAAATACACTACTAAAATCAAACATACCGTGTAATATATTAATTCTGCCACCCAACATATCTTAAGTCTTTCTTAATTTTATACATATTTCATTGTCAAAACGTTCTATTAATAGCTCTTAAAAATAAAGAAATTAAAAAATGTTAAGTCAAATTTTGTTGGCATCAGAATTTCTGATTGAAAGACATAGGCTTCATTTGCCCACTAGCAATTATATTATTTATGATTTAATATTTAATATAGAATACAGATGTCTGGACAAGGCCTAATTCTTTGTTTCAAACTAGAAGTTCTCAAACTCTGGAAATTCAGTCAAGTATTGTCTTTAGTATAATTCCTTTTGATCTTAACAATGTTATTCACCCTCTTTTGCCTTCTGATTTCCTATAGAGATATCCGCAGCTGTGTCTTTTTGTGCTTTATTTCTGGTTTTTCTCTAAAACAAAAAAACAAAAACCCTGTATTCTCAAGATTTGAATCCTGTGGTTGACTGTCAAAATCATATCGACCATCATACATTCTTCCTTGAATTCAGAATATACTCATTTCCTACTGCCTTATGAACAATTCCACCACTTAACTATGCATTAAACAAGTTTTTTCAGTTTCTTCTATTTTCTTCTTTTTAATTTATTTATTTTTAACATTTAAAATGGTGCACTTTTCTTTAAATAAAGTTTATGTTTTAAAAAAATTAAGGTTGTTCGTTATTTTCCATTTTTGCAAAATGTTATTTCTTCCTTTAACTTACAACTACTGGATATGCATCATAATGATTCATAGTTCATGGGGTTTATATTCTATTATCATTTTCTATGATTACTATTCTTTCTGTGAATTTAGTTAATATTATTTCATGTGTAGGTTCTAATTTTTCCCAGAATTGAATATATGTATCAGTAAAGTAGTTGTTTATTTGTTTATGTCAGGATGCTAGGATTTTGCAATTACAGGACCAACTCTCATGTTATTTTTTTTTTGTCTTGGAATTTTCTGAATTACACTATAAAAATAGAATACTTCTTCCACGCAGCATGCCAGCTTAGGGATTCAATTTCTCATCAGTGACTTCTTTTTTTTTACTTTACACAGGGCAGTACACAAGCATGATTTAGAAACTTTGAGTTGGGAAAAGACTTTTAGATTGCTTTTTCAGGATAGTACATCATTTTGATGCCTTTGATTCAAGCAGGAGCTCAGTCCAAGATTTCTATATGACCTACAACCCGAGGAACTGTCTGTCCCTTTGTGGTCAGTCCTATATTTTGGTATGAAGGTATCGGAACTTCTGAAGAACCATTTCCAGTTTATACGCTCTGGTTTTCAGTTGACATTTTGTTTCTCACACCTCTAACTTTTCCTTTGAATTTTACGTATATATTTTGAATATTATATTTATCAAGTGAGTGTATGTCACCAATGTGGGGATGATTCTTTCACCCATCATGACTTTGAGCTTCTTAACAGATCTATCAATCTTACGTTTTCTGCTTTCCAATACAGCGTATTTTTTATGTCAAATGTATATCCTTAATCCCATTTTCTGATCACTTTTTATGCTCAGAAAGTCTTCAATTTCTTTCTTTCTTTCTTTCTTTCTTTCTTTCTTTCTTTTTTTTTTTTTTTTTTTGAGTTGGAGTCTCACTCTGTCGCCCAGACTGGAGTGCAGTGGCACGCTCCCAGCCACTGCAGCCTCGAACCACTGGGCTCCGGCGATCCTTCTGCCTCAGCCTTCCAAGTAGCCGGAATTACAGGCGCACACTACCACGCCCGCTAATTTTTGATTTATTGTAAAGATGCGGTCTCGCCAAGTTGCCCAGGCAGGTGTCAAACCCATGGGCTCAAACAATCCACTCACCTCGGCCTCCCAAAACGCTGGGATTATAGGCTGATCTACCGAGTCCGGTGAAAGTCTTCAATTTCTTCCCATTGCCTTAGAATAAATTTTAACCTCCTTAACTTGGCAAGAAAGTCCTTCTAACAGCTGCACTAAATTGATTTCAGATATCCCTTGGGTGAATATGTCAAGATCAGAGTATAGCAAAATGAGCATGTATCATCAGGATCCATGTTCTCAACTTTTCTGCCTCTGTTTACAAAAAAAAAACTAACATGCATTAAGCTAAACTTGCTGTCTGGCAGGTTACAAGTTTTGTGTGATGTATAGTGTAAGGGAGTATAAATCTCCCTCTGACGATTTGATAAATGAAATAAGCTGACAATAAACAGACTAATCGGAGAAAAACCATTTTAATTGCATGCATGCAAACAGAGATTCAAAGAATATGAAACTCAAAGGAGGTGACAGAGGATTAAAGTTTTTACAGAATGAGAAAATAGGGGATTGAGGCGTTGGAGGAAGCTGGTAACAAGTAAGAGAAGGGAAAGGAGAGGAAATTCAAGATGAACAAAGTTTGCTTCATTATGCAAATAAAGTCTCTTGATAATAAAAGTTGTTCAGAGCAAATTCCAGAAAAAGAAGTAATAGTCTATCTGGATGTGGTGATGACTGTTAATTTCCTCTGTTGTGATATATCTTTCATGGTTGTTTTTTTCTGAGTTAAAATTTTTTAGGGAGGAGTTTGAAGACAATTGCATTTTTTAAAAAAAGATCTTCCTTTATTCACATATAGAAACTTCAGAGAGAACCCATTCCTATGCCTGGTGGGTTAGGGACTGGAGAAAAAAGAGAAAGTCAAAGCAACCTTGATTCTCAGGCGGTTTCTAAGACCTTCCAATTGTCTTTAATTCAAAGTGCTCACACAAAATCAATGAGTACCTGATCTCAAGCCAGGCAATGTGGGGTCCAAACTTTACCTGTATCATGACCACTTGTATACCTAATCCTGAATTGTGCACCACATCTTTAATAAATACATACATACATACATATAGATACATACGTAAATAAAACAAAGTATTCAGCATGCTGAAACATCATACTTTGAGAAATCATTTTCTGAGCATCAGTATTAACATGTTTTATATAATCCTCCCTATAATGTAGACAGTTAAGTAGATGAAAGAACTTATGCTTGGAGAGATTAAATTTTACCATGATGACACAGATTCAGTAGAATCCAAATATTTCTTACACCAAAGACCCTCCTCTTACAAAGTAAGCTAACTTGACAACCTCTGTTCTTCATTATGTCAAATAATCAATCTGTGCTAGAAGGCTTACTTCAAATGTTTCAGCTCTAATATATATGTATGTGTTTAAAATACACAGCTATTTTGTAAGATCAAGATGGTGTTAGATGTTTCTAGTAGAATGTCATGTTTCTAGCATATCATTGAGTAGATGTAATTATTACAGAGTAATTATGGCATTGTAGAAAGTTAGTTTTCCAGTGAACTAAATCACTGAGAATAATATATTTTAGGTGTTAGAGGACAGGAGGGCTTCACTGGAAGTACATTAATGATTTTTGTGTAAAGTTTTATACTTAATTAGATACTATGCTTTATCATTACAACTCTCTCTGATGAAAGATTTCTCAATTCTATGTCCTATTCTTTCTCTATTATCACTACCTGAAGAAAATAAAAAACAACTTTATATGGGGAAAAAAAATCAGACTTCTTTGTGCCTTACCCTAGCATCCAAACATCACTGGGAAAGATCACATGGACGTGAATTGTGATGTTTTAAGTTTATAACCACAAGTCTCAAAATAGGCACTCAACCGTTCTTGATCTTCTTGCATCTCTCCTTTTTTATCTTTTAAATTATGTTATTTTGGATGCATTGTGCTAAACTCGTTGATCATAATATAAACAAATTACTAGCAAGTGACAGTGAGCAGAAAAAACTATGCTAATTTTTCACCATTGAAGGAACAAGTCCATCTTTGCCCATATACTTTTGTCTTTGCTTATTTCTGTCAAAACCAGATAAATATTTCTGCTGTTATTAAAGATCAACTTCTCTATTTTTGCTTAAAAGCCTAGTACCCCACATCTTCTAAAATATTTTGTTCTGTCAATTTTATACTCAATTTTGTGCCATCTGTTTCTCTCCATTTATTTGTTAAAACCCATTAGAAGACTAGCTGTTTAGTGACTTCTTAGCTCCATTTCTCTAACTTAGGTTTTATGCTTCTGCTCAACAACAATGTATACTCACCATCTTTACCCTCTCAACTTATTTTTACTCTTAAACCATCTTCAGCCACCATCTTCTTACTGAATATGCTCAAGGTCATGGAAAGTATTTGTGAGGACAAATCTGATCGTGTTTTCTTTCCATTTTGCACAATATCACAGTAGTTACAAATGCTGGTGAATCAAGTCATCTCCTACTGCTCAGATATCTCCTTTAAACTTCAGACACACATTTTCAACAGTCTATAGTTGAACTTGAACGTGTGTGTGTGTGTGTGTGGTGTGTGTGTGTAGCATCTTACACTTCAAATATTCAAAATAGAATTCTTGATTTTTGCCCTCATATGTTATTCCCTCAGTTTTCAAAGTTCCACAGCTCCATAAGAAAGTCTTAGTAGAGAGGCACTCTAACTACACAGGTCGGTGTACTTCTAGGTTTACTTAATTTTATATCATGGGCATTTTCCTCATTTCATTAAATAACCTTCAATACTTGATGATTTGTGGCTCATATAGTTCATGGACATTTTTGGATAAAACTTATATAACATAAAATTGTCCATTTTCTTTTCAATTGTAAATGCTATTAAAAGTGACATTTAATAACAATCATTTTAATATCAAATTCTAAAACATTTTATCACCCCAAAAGAAAACACTCATGCCCATTAAGCAGTCATTCTCATTTCTTCCTACTCCCTGACACTGGCAACTAGCAATCTTCTTTGTGTCTCTATAGACTTACATATATTTTCAATATTTTATATTTATGGAATTATAGAATGTTTTCCTTTTGTATTTGCCTTATTTCACTTAGCACATTTTCAAGGTCCATTTGTGTTGAAGCATGAATCATTGCTTCATTTTTTATGGTTGAATAATATTCCATTGCATGTATGTACTATATTTTGTTTATCCATTCATTTTCAATGGGCATTTTAGTTGTTTTACGTTTTGCCTATTATATATAGTGCTGTTACAAACATTTATATACAAATATTTTTGGAATGCTGTTGGGAGCCAGCCACAGAGGCCCACTGAGCATTAGGGATCAGGAAGGGCCGTTGACCCCGACACCACTAGGATGCGTTTGGGAGCTATTGACCCCATCTCCTCCCCCTTTCTACTCAGCACTAACCAGATTAAGCTCCAGTGAGCTCAAAACATAAAAACTCGGAGACTAGGATGAACACAAGCTAACTTTCGAAGCTCATTGCTCCCATTCTTCCACAAACTGCAGTTCTGGCTTTCACACAACTTATAATTCAAACTCTAGAGCCGTAGTGTTGGTCACAGGCTTCTGGGTCATGATCTTAGGATTTATTGAAGGTGTATATTGTAGAATATAGTTTTAGAAGACAGCCATTTTGTTGAAAGAATGCAGCTGGGTTACTTGCAGGTAGCCCACTGTGAACTTTGGAGTGGGCCACATTTCAAACATTCTGGGATGGGCCACTTTCATTTGTAAAGTAAATGCTTAAGCTTCTATAGAATTGTTTAACTTGGCATAAATCAATCAGCTTAGGATGAAAAAGGTTTATAGAATATGTCAGTCACGGATTTAGG
>NW_006969726.1:0-1035 GCF_000164805.1 Carlito syrichta | reverse complement strand
TTATCATATGAAAAGGGTTTAAAGGCAATCATTGATTAAGTTTTCATGGATTAAGGTTTCCGGTGGGTGGGGGACGCCCCTCCCACATCTGACTTTGTGTATAAAAGACCGGTTGTAATTCCCAATAACTCACACATTGCTTCTGCTCTAGACTGGAGTACAGTCTCTTTCTTTCTCTCTCTCTCTCTCTTTCTTCTTCCCCCCAATCACCGACGCTGTCTCCACCTTTGGGGTGCCCTGAACCTGGCTGGAGCTGGTCTCTGGCAGAAGGCCATTTTGATTCTGTTTGAGACACATCTAGAATCAGAATTGTTGGATCTTATACTAATTCTATGCTTAGCTGTTTGAGAAAATGCTAACATATTTTGCCCAGCAGTTACACCATTTTACATTCCCAGCAGCAGTGTATGAGTATTCCTACATACTCACCAACACTTTTATTTTATACTATTATTATATCTTTCCAAGTGTGAGTGAAGTGAGATCTCATTGTGTTTTCATTTGCATTTTCCTCATGACTAATGATGCTGCAAGTCTCACCATGTGCTTCGTTGGCCATTTGTACATTCACTTTGGAAAAGTACCTATTTCTGTTCTTTGATCATCTTTTTATATTAGGTTACTTGTCTTTTTGTTGTTGAGTTATGAGTTTTTCAATATATGATCTGGATACTACACATTTATCAAACGCACATATGATCTGCAAATACTTTCTAACATCCCATAGACTGTCTTTTCACTTTTTTAATGTTGTCTTTTGATGTACAAATGTTTTCATTTCTGTGAAGTCTAACTTTTTTTTCTTTATTTTATACTTTTAGTGTCATATCTAAGAATCTATTGGCAAATTTAAGGTCACAAAAATAGTACATTATCTTTTCTTCTAATAATTTTATGCTTTTAGCTCTTACCCTTCTGCCATTGAAGGATTAATTTTGAGTTAATTTTTTTTTTCATTAATCAGTATTTTTTATTATGGTTTTGTGGGGTACAGTTAAGGGTTAGGTGTACAATGACGTTTCATTCAGGCACCCT
>NW_006969725.1:0-944 GCF_000164805.1 Carlito syrichta | reverse complement strand
CCACCGCAGCCTCGACCTGCTGGGCTCCGGCGATCCTTCCCCCTCAGCCTTCCAAGTAGCCGGAATTACAGGCATGAGCTACCACGCCCGGCTGATTTTTTGATTTATTGTCGAGATGAGGTCTCGCTGCCCAGGCGGGTCTCGAACCCGCGGGCTCAGGCAATCCACTCACCTCAGCCTCCCAAAGGCGCGGGATTACAGGCTGAGCCACCGAGCCCGGCACATTTTGGTTTTCTATTGTAACTTGTCGTCTCCTTTTCCTTCAGTGAGGAAGAAAAATTAGGTGGTTTTTGCTTCTCACATTATTTGCTGCTCTTCACCTTATTTCCCTTAGTAGATGACTGCTCTGATTATCAAAATAAAATAAAATGCTAAAAAGCCTCAATATGCAAGTGTTTCAGAAATGACTAGGACTGTGATGAAATTCAGTAAGGACAGTAGACCCCCTGATGGCTGGGTCATAGCAACTGGATAGGATAAAAAGAAAAATGGTAATTTGGGGTGCAAATGATTCTCACCCAAACCATGGTTACAGCACTGAGGATTTATGCTCTTGACTTGCTCCTTTGAGGCTGGTAGAATGTGCCCTAGTAAAAGCATGGACTGATGAGTTAAAAAAAAAGTCTGAATTTAAATCCTAGATCCATAGCATACTAGCTGTGGGGCATTAGATAATTTAGTTATCCTCTATATTCTTCAGTGATCTCATCTCTGTAAATGGAAGTGGATCATATTCTCTCCTAATCGCTACTCTGACTTTATTTCATTCATTCTGGTGCACCAGGCTCATTGCTGTCTCAGGGCTTTTGCCCATGCTCTTCTCTTTGTCCTGATCATCTTCCTCCTGGATCTTTCTAAGTCTGGTTTTATTTCATCCTCCAGCATAATTTAACATGACAGTTCCTTATCTTCATGTTTTTACCAATTCAATTCCCACTCCCCTG
>NW_006969724.1:0-5382 GCF_000164805.1 Carlito syrichta | reverse complement strand
CACACCAGATGGCTGGGAAGAGATGGCAGCTGGCATGCCCCCCTTGTCCAGAGCAGGTGGTTGAGAGAAACCCCAAGGCCTCTGGGGGAATGCACCTCGATGTGGCTCGGCTACATTCTCTGCCTGTGGCCAGGTTGCCTTGTTCTTTCCCAAGCTGAGTGAGCATGAGGTCATGAGTCCAGAATGAGGTGGCATGTGCCATGCACCATTGCATAGTTTATTCCTCCTCAGGTGCTATGAGGCCTGTGAATATCATGGGGTGGTCCTGAGGCCCATGGTTTTGGACAACCCCTCCCAGCTGCCTCCACCTTTTTCCTAACTTCTGAAACAACTCCACTTTTCAGAGAGCTCCTCCTGCAGGAAGCATCGCAGTCCACCTGGCCCACTCAGCTCCCCAGACTGGCTTGTACTTAGTCCCCACTGGCCGCACCCCTCCCAGCACATGCCCTGTACCTGAGCACCTCCCAGGTGCTGACGCTTCACAGACCTGGATGTCAAACTTCTGTGGCTTGTCATCTTCTATGCACAAAGGAGGAAACTGAGGCAGCAGGTCCCAAAACTGGCAAACTCCATGTGCCAGAGCACTGGCTTTTTCCTCCATTCCTCAGGCACCCCTAGTGATGGGACCAGCTCACAGAAAAGTGGGTGACAGGGGAAGATATTGGCAGTGTCCCTGGAGAAGCAGAATGGAGAGGGGGGAATCTAACTTAAGTGTGACTCAGAAGGGTGTCATGCTCAGATCTTAGAAACAAAGACAGACATCAAAGAAATGCAAATCAAACCCACACTGAGATGCCACCTAACTCAGTCAGGATGGCCATCATTAATAGCTCAAAAAACAACAGATGCTGGAGAGGATGTGAAGAAAAGAGAACACGTCTACATTGTTGGTGGAAATGTAAGCTAGTGCAACCTCTGTGGAAAACAGTGTGGCAATTTCTAAAAAATCTAAAAATCAACCTTTTCATATGACCCAGGAATCATCCTTCTGGGCCTCAGGGCCACCCCATGACATTCACAGACCTCATAGCACCTGAGGAGGAATAAACTATGCAATGGTGCAGGGCAGATGCCACTTCATTCTGGACTCATGAACTCATGCTCACTCAGTTTGTGAAAGAACAAGCCAACCTGGCCACAGGCAGAGAATGTGGCCAAGCCACATCGAGGTGCAACCCCCCAGAGGATATATACCTAGAGAAACTCAAATCATTCTACAAAAAAGATATCTGATCTGTACACTTAAGTTTACTGCAGCACTATGCACAATAACAAAAACATGGAACCAACTGTGCAGCACATCGAAAGTGAACTGGATTTTTTTAATGTGGTACATACACACAATAGAATATTATGCAACCAAAAGGACAAAATTATGGACTTTGCAGCAACTTGGAAAAATTTGGAGTCTATCATACTCAGTGATCACAAAAAGAAAAAGAATGGAGTACCACAAGTTCTCACTCATAAGTGGAACCTGAGCATGTACAATAATAGTGCTACAAGAAAAGGATTGGCAGCAGTGGATCACACTGGGAGGAGGGGAGATACACAATAGTAAAAAGGGTAGCTGATCCCAAGTCAGGCTAAGTTAAAAACCAATGGGAGGCCCAAACTTCATCTGTATGATGACCACTTACTCACACACCCCAGTCCCCTTCTAGAATACCACCCTACACACCTCCAAGTCCCAGGTTTCTGTTCAAAAGCCACTGCTCAGTGGCCTTCCCTGATCAAGCAGTATAAAATAGCCTCACACCCAGAATGTGTTACTCTTTCTCCTGGGCCCACTTTTACTTTTCTACATAATTCCTGTGACCACCTGACGTATTTCCCACTGACATATGGGAGTTCCAGCCTTTGGAAGAAAAGCATGCTAGAACTGTTGCCTGGTCTCTGATGGGACCTTATGTTCATCTCCAGGTGCCCTCTGGACAGCCAGCCTGGACATGGCCCCATAGAGGTTCAGACTCTGTGTGTATGTCTGTGTGTGTGTGTGTGTGTGTGTGTGTGTGTGTGTGTGTGTGTGTCTATGTGTATACCTGTGTGTATCTGTATGTGTCTGTGTACAAGGTGGGGACCCAAAAAACCCAGAACTTATTTACTAAAAAAGTGTACCTATTCTTACATGTTTAACTTTTGATCACCTTCTTTTTTTTCCCATTTGATGCAATACACATCTGAGAAACTTTTTCCACTGTTCAACACTTTTTGAACTCATCAAATTGATACCTTTTAGTGCTTCAGCCATTTTTTGTTTCAACTCTTCTACATCAGCAAAATGTTTCCTTTGAGGACTTCTTTCATCCTGGGAAATAAACACATAAAAAAGTTGCCCAGGGCAAGACCCAGTGAATAGGGAGGGTGGGGCATGGGGATCATGCTGTTTTTTGATCAAAAACTGCTAAAATTTCAGTGCAGTGTGGACAGGTACACTTGTTAACCACTCACCATGAAATGAGCAAACGTTGAAAGAACGCAGTCTCTCACAATGGCACTAGCTTGTACACTGATGCCGATGAATTCCTGAAATACTTACCTAGCAGGGGAAACCTGTATTACAAGGAGTCCACCCTCCAAAAAATGATTCCGTTTTCTGGGAGTCTCCCCTCATATGCCTATATGTGCACCAGTGTGCCTGTGTGTGTGTGTGTGTGTGTGTGTGTTTGTGTGTGTGTGTTTGTGTGTGTACTTCTGTGTTCATGTGTAACTGTGTCTGTTTTGTTTTTTTTTTTTTTGAGTTGGAGTCTCTCTGTCACCCAGACTGGAGTGCAGTGGCATGCTCCCAGCCACCACAGCCTTGACCTGCTGGGCTCCAGTGAACCTTCTGCCTCAATCTTCCAAGTAGCTGGAACTACAGGCGCCTGCTACCATGCCCGGCCGATTTTTGATTTATTGTAGAGATGAGGTCTCGCCAAGTTGCCCAAGCGGGACTCGAACCTGCGGGTTCAGGCAATTCACTCACCTTGGCCTTCCAAAGTGTGGGATTACAGGCTGAACCACTGAGCCCGGCCTGCTGTGTCTGTTTTTGTGTGCCTGTTTGTATCTGTGCCTGTGTTGGTATACCTATGCGGGCATGGGTGTGTCTGCATATGTGTCTGTGTATCTGTGTCATGTAAATCTGTGTGTATGTATGTTTACCTGTGCCTGTGCGTGTCTGTGTGTGCATCTACCTGTGTCTGTATCAGGAGTACTGCTTGTGCATTAGTGTCTCTGTATGTGTGTGTATACCTGTGAGTATCTGCATGTGTGTCTGCATGTGTTTATGCTCATGTAATCTGCATATGTATCTGTGCATGTGTCATTTCTTTGTCTGCTGGTGTATCTGTGTGTATTTGTGTCGGCATGTGTCTGCACATATGTGCAAGTATGTTTGTCTGCATGTGTCTGTATCTGTGTATATGTGCATGTGTGTGTATGTCTGTAGTTATGTAAATGTGTTTGTGTGTATATCTATGTGTGTGTATGTAAATATGTGTATCTGTGCATGTGTGTCTATGTCTGTGTGTGTTCACTCTGCGATCTCCACGGATGGGCTGTCTGAACACTTCAAGTTTTCCCTGAGAGCAAAGCACACAGAAGCCAGTAGGAAGGTGTAGCCAAGGACTCACCACACAGTCTCCTCATGTGGGTGTGCTCTGTCTCTAAAGACTTTTATCACCCATGTCACCTCAGTCTGCCTACACCAGATCCCAAGTTGAGCACCTGTTCTGTGCTGTCCCCAGGCACCCTTTGTGGTTCTTTTCTTACTTGTGTGCTTGCATTTTGTGGGAGACAGACACTAAATAAGAGCAGGAGAAAGTGTCTTTGGACCATGACAGGTGTTGCGGGGCATCCATGGGGCACAGGCCTTCCGTGGTGACCTGGTGAGTAGCACAGAGTGAGGATGACTGGGATGAAACAGGTTTGGTGCTCAGGGGCCATCCAGTGGTGGACCGAGCAGTCATGTGGCCTCTTTGTTCAAAAATAATCTTCTCTTGATGGGGGGAGGAGGATCACCCATAAGCCCCACATAGAGTGTCCCACATCTGCTTGAGGACACCCATTCCAGATCTGGGTCCTGCACACCACCGATAGGATGCGGCGCCTACATAACCTCCAGGCCCAAGTTCCTCCTGCCATAATCATCTGTCCTTACTGTCTCCTCCTGGGGATCTCTCCCAGCACCAGGTCTCAGAGGGTGGGGTCTCCTTCTCACCCCCTTCATAGACATCTCATCTCTCTGGGAAGCCCTATCCCCATGCAAGTGTGCTGCCTGTGTGCGTGGAGGGAGGGAAAGTTGTCTCCCCAGGTGCCGTCTCCAGGTCTGACCTACCTCTGTCCTGGCCACAGCCCCTGCCGCAGCAGCCCCCAGCCATAGCTGAGGGCTGCCTGCAGCCTGTCTCTCACTTCAAATGGATTTCACTGACCAGTTCGGCTGGAACTGGAACTCCTCTGTCAGGCCCTGGGCCAGCACAAAGATTCAACAGGAATAACTCAGGAATAACTGCTAGACGACCTCAATTCACAGGAGAGGAAAACGAGGCCCAGAGAGGGCAGTGAGGGCCAGGTGAGAGGAAGAAACGGGAGCACCCGTCCCTGTCCCTGTCCCCAAGCCACCAGGCTTCCCCCGCCCCCCACCCCAAGTCTCCCTGAGAGGCTGTTGGATTAGAGGTTCTTTGTCCATCTCCTGTGGAAATCTGCAGGTGATAGGGCAGCCTGCTGGGGCAGTCGATGTGCAGCGCGCACACACACACACACACACACACACACACACACACACCTTCTTGGCTAGGAAGGGGGTTGGAGGAGGTTGGGTCAGCCCCAGACTCACCACTGATCTCTGACTGACGATCACAATCACATTTCCTGTCTTGAGGGCTGCAGATCACACGCTGCAGGTTGCAGAACAGGCCACATTGTAGAGGACTCTCCTGGATTGGATGACCTACTGTGTGCACTGGGGAGGGGGAAGAGACACACACAGGCACACATGACGTAGACACACTAGACACACAAAAGACACACATAGATATTCACACACACACACACACACGAGGCACACACAGATACATACACTGAGAGATGTACCCACATATACACACGCGACAGACACACACAGGCCGCCAGGCCCAAAGCAGGGAAGGCACAGCCTCTGGGTGCGAGCAGGTCAATCTGGTGCCGGTCATCAAGGTTAAGCGTAGGCGCGTCCCCTCGGGCTGGGATAGGCCCTGGCGGGTGCAGGAATCTCCTGTGGGTGTCCCCTCTGGGTCTGGGGCCCTGGTTCCCTCCCCCGGGCCCATCTCCGTTGCCGCTGCCTCCTCCTCCTCCTCCCAGTCCTCTTCTTCGCCACAGACCGGATGTGGGGCACCGGGTGGCCGCCGGCGGGGATCTCATCCTGCG
>NW_006969723.1:0-857 GCF_000164805.1 Carlito syrichta | reverse complement strand
CTATTCCCTGCCCCCACCCCCCGGTTATATTCTATAATTTAAAATTCTATGTCCATTACTATCCCTGCTCTGAAAACCTGCAAGAAAGTTGACAGTCTCCCATTTCTCTCTGCCCCTCCACCTTTCTGTCCAACAAAGAAAAATACAACCCAAATTCCAAATGCAAAAGCATTTAATCAGACTACAAGACTGCCAATGTTCAAGAAAAACAGTAACTACTGGTGCTAAAATGTTATTAATGTGTGTGTCTTGGAAAGGGGGAGAGGAGAGGATAGTGTGTCTCCAATGGACACTCACTCCCCTACTGGCTTTAATCACATTGCGCAAAAACACCCAGCAGTTACTACCTGTCAACATCTTATAAAAGGGAACAAATTATATCTGGGGAAATATATGTGGGCTGGACAAAGATAATGCTATAAAGCTCATATTCATTTTGAAGTTGTTGAAGAAATATTGAGAACTCACAGAGGTACCATCTGCTCGGACTAACTGCGATACACCAAAATATAAAGCAAACTAGAGACAGGGCCAGGGCTGAGTGATAGATGTCCAATTACAAATTATGAATATTAGGTCATTAGAGACTCAACCACTGATTCCTAAAGGCACCGTTTTAGCCGGTTCAGCCAATCAGCTGATTCTAATCCCAATGCAAAACAAAATGTCACACTATCACTGAAGAGCATCTTCTGACTATAGATCAAGTACAAAATGAAAGATGACTTTCACTCAGGAGACAGGGGAAATTGTTATGATAGACAGAATTCAACAAAATTGACTCATAGTTTCCCCTCCTCCTCCTTCTTTACTCTCTCTCTCTTTTTTTTTTTTGGCCTAGACCATTCCTAGATGGT
>NW_006969722.1:0-724 GCF_000164805.1 Carlito syrichta | reverse complement strand
CCGACTAACTAGCCTGGTTTAACACATTGGCTGACTACTTTGACCAACTTGTTAGCTGGCTTAACAAGTTGACCCAACTAATCGCCCAACTATTTAGCTTGGTTAAATAGTTGACTGAGGAGTTGGCCCCACAGTTACTTCGGGTAAGTATTTGACTGGGTAGTTTGCTCAGCTAATTTGTCAGTCGAGTATTTGGCCAACTACCTAACTGACCTAACTAGTCTGCCATCTATTTAGCTGACCTAACTTGTCGGCTGACATGTTGGCCCACTAGTTGGCCGATTGGTTAGCTGACTTAACTAGTTGGCCAGCAAGTAGGCCGAAAGGTTAGCTGACTTAACTAGGGGGCCAGCAAGGGAGCAGACAGGTGTGTTGACTTAACTAGTTGGCAGGTGAAAGAGCCAACAGGTCAGCTGAATTAACTAGTCTGCTGGTGAGTGAGTTGATGCATGCACTACCATAACTAGTCAGCCGTCTAGTGAGCCAACAAGTGAGCTGATTTAAGTAGTCGACTGGTGAGCGAGCCAACTAGTTAGCATACCTGTTGGCCTGCAAGCGAGATGACATGTTAGTTGATCTGTTGGCTGGCATGCAAGATGACTAGTTTGCTGACTGGTTGGCATACGAGTGAGCCTACTTGTTGGTTGACCTAATGCAAAGCAAGGGAGCCCACTAGTTAGCTCACCAGCTACCTGAGTTGTTAGCCGACTAGTTAGCTAAGTAC
>NW_006969721.1:0-692 GCF_000164805.1 Carlito syrichta | reverse complement strand
GCAAACAAAAGAAAACCATCAGAAGAGCAGGGATACAGCCAACAGAAGGGGAAAAACGATTCTCCACCTATATATCTGTAAAGAGGCATAACATCTAGGATTTACAAGAAACTCAAACTCTCAGCAAAATCAGACAAACATTCCCTTTGAAAAGTGTGCAATGTATGTGATTGGAAACTTTTCATAAAAGGAGATACTGGTAGCCAGGAGATACATGACAATTGTCCAGCCTCACTCATCATCAAAGAAATGGAAATGAAACCTCTTTGAAATTCCACATACCCCCTGTAAAACTGGCCATCATTAATAAAACAAACAATAAAAGATGCAGGTCAGAATTTGGGAAGAAATAAATGCTTCTACACTGCATGTGGACTGAAAAGAAGAGCATCATCTTTGAAAAACTGTGTGGTTGTTTGTAAAAGGAGAAGATCTTGACCTACCAGGTGACGCAGTAATTCCCCGGTTGAAAATATTCCTAGGGGAACTCAAAAATTTTACCAAAAATATACCAGCACCAGTTTGTTTTTTGCAACTGTAATCACAATTGCAAAAAAAAAGTACCAACCATGTTTCCCAGCAAAGCTGTAATGGATAAAATAAATGTCATATATACACAGAGGAATATTATGTAGCCATAAAAAAAGGACAGATCGAAGGATTTTGCAGAACATTTGATGGATATGAGGTAG
>NW_006969720.1:0-610 GCF_000164805.1 Carlito syrichta | reverse complement strand
TACACCTCAGCCTCCAAGTAGCTGGAACTATAGGAGCACGCCCCCAACGCCTGGTTAGTTTTTTATTTATTGTAGGGATGAGGTCTCACCAAGTTGCCCAACCTGGTCTCAAAACCCTGGGCTCAGGCAATCCTTTCACTTCAGTCTCCTAAAGTGCTGGGATAATAAGCCTGAGCCACCATGCCCAGCCTCCAGGATTCACTTTGAATTAGTTTTTATGAGATGGGAAACATAGGTTGATTTTTATTATTGTATCAGTGGACATCCAAGGACTCTAGCACTCTTTGTGGAAAAGACAATCCTTCCTTCTCTGACTTGTTCTTGCACTTTGGTCAGAAATCAGTCGGTCGTGTGTGTGTGTGTGTGTGTGTGTGTGTGTGTGTGTGTGTGTGTGTGTGTGTGTGTGTTTTCTCATTCTCTACTGAGTTTAGTTGCCATGTCCCAACGCTCCACCAGAACCACCTAGCCTTGACTACAGTAGCTACTCAATAAATCCTGACATTGAGTAGATGGGGTCCTCCCCCTCTATTTTTCTTTTGCACATTGTTTTAGTTATTCTAATTTATTGACCTTTTCATATAAACTGTAGAATATTCTTGTCTCTAGCTAC
>NW_006969719.1:0-769 GCF_000164805.1 Carlito syrichta | reverse complement strand
CCACTGTGCTTTTGGGGTGCCTTTTGTGTAGCTTTGGATTTCCCTAATAGTTCCACATTGGATCCTATCTAAGCCCTTCCATTGCATATAAACTTATTGCTTTGGTTAGAGCTCCGAGGTTAGGAAAAACGTAAAGAAAGTTGTTGGTGTAAGGTATGTTTTAGTAAGAAAGGATAAAGGAAAGATAAATAATTGTATAGGAAAGAATCTTATATGGTACATTTTTGTTCTATAATAGGACGGCTGGTTAAACAAAATATAGAACAAAAATAGAAGGTTTAAGCATGTCAAAAAATGGTATGAGTTTATCGAACACGGTAGGTGAAAGTTTGTGAAAAGAAGTAAAAGGAATTCTATAAATATTCAGACTTCAAAAAGGTTCTATATATTTACCATTAATATCAATTACACTAATAGTAGGCCTACATGCTACTCAAAGACCAGAACATGAGCTTCTTAATTAACAATCTCCCCCAAAATATTTTCTCCTTTAAACAATAGAGGGAAAAAAAGAGAAAAATTTAATTAGCCCTCCCTCCACTGTCTTTGTTATAAAAGAGCGAGGTTTTTTTCTTTTCAAAATCGTAGGACTATCATTTTGGCTAAACAAGTAACTTTTACAATAACTACTGTGATTTTGTGTTATAACATGATTTTAAAACTTTGGTACTTAAGCTCTTCAAGTTCTTGATTCAGTCTCTAGGGTGAGATAAGCAGCAAGGTCCAGGAACCACACCTACCCCATCCCCTTCTAAATTGCCTAAAGGTC
>NW_006969718.1:0-717 GCF_000164805.1 Carlito syrichta | reverse complement strand
TAGCACGACACACTGAAGTTTTTTTGGAGATGTGGGGACAAGTGTAAACCAGATTCCTTATTCTTCATCAGCAGTGGACAGTGCAGTTTCCTGTATATGAGTATTCCCATTATCCAGATTCCTACTCTCAAAACCTGATTACTTGTTATAACTTAGCAAGAGGCTCTGTAGCTTTTTGGGATGGAGGACTCATGTAACCAATTTTCCTTATTCTTCCATAGCAATAGGTCCTGTAGTGTTCTGTATTTGAGGAACCCATTACGGAAATTCCTGCTTCATTCTCAGCAAGATGCCGAGACAATTACTGGTGACTTAGAATTCCAGCTGATTGCTTATCAAGAGAAAGACTCCCAACAAGTTCTTGTGGAATTCGAATTCAAGATTCCTGTTTCCCTTTTCAAACGACTCCCTAAAAATCTGGCAAAAGAGAAGCCCGGATTGCTGATTAAACCTTATCAAGAGAACTGTAGATTTAGGCGAATGAGAACTCCAAGGACCATATTCCCTTTCGGTTCTCAGGAAGATATCTTGATCTTCCCTGTCCATGTGAATTCGAAAACTCTGTATACAAAAATGCGTATGACCAGAAGTTTCTTAGGGACGTGAACTCGATGATTCCTGGTTTCATTTTAATAATTCGTACTAAATGTTTGGCAACTGCTAAACCGTCAGCCCCTCTCCAAATAAAAGTACAAATGGAAATTTAAGGATACCAAG
>NW_006969717.1:0-724 GCF_000164805.1 Carlito syrichta | reverse complement strand
TCATATACAGGAAACTACATTGTGTATTGCTAAAGGAGAATAAGGAATCTGGTTTACACGTGTCCTCCATCCCAATAAATCTTCAAGGTTTCTTGCTAAGGGCTAAACACGAATTTGGGTTTCTGAAGCATATACTAGAGAATAGAAAAGCTCATATACAGGCAAATGCACTGACTTTTCCTAGGAAAGTATAAGGATTGTGAGTGACATGTTTTCTCCATCTCCAAAAAAAATATACGGCATCTTCCTAAGATCTAAACAATAATCAAGCTTTCGACCCATGTATCTGAGAACAGGAGTACTCATGTACAGGTAATTGCACGGCTGTTGCTAAAAATAAGGAATCTGGGTTATATGAGTCCTCAGTCCTGAAAATCTACAGGGCATCTTGCTGACGGATAAAGAAGAATCAGGGATTCGAGGCATGAATGTGTGTAAGAGCAATCCTTATATACAGGAAACTACATGGCCTCTTGCTAATAAAAGAGAAGAAATCTGTTTTCCACGGTTCCTCTATCAAAAAATTTACAAGACTTCTTACTAAGGGCTAAACAAGTATCGATGTTTCAAAACAGGAATCAAGGGAAAGAGAGTCCTCACATACAGGACACTTCATAGCCTCCAACTAAATACGAGTAAAGAATTATGGTTGTACGCGCCCTCAATCCAAGAAATTTCCAGGTTGTCTGCTATGGGACAAACAAGAAAGAGATCTTCGAGCTCG
>NW_006969716.1:0-844 GCF_000164805.1 Carlito syrichta | reverse complement strand
CGAATTTCTTTTATTCTCAGTAAGATGCCTGATGTTTCCTGTCAATTGGATTCCAAATTCAGAATATCAAAAGACAGATGCCCAGATGTTTCATAGGTTCGTGGATTCCATGATTCCTGGTTACCATTGAAAGTACGTAGTAAACATTTGGTAAGTGCAAAACCCTTGTCATGTCTCAAAATAAAAAGAGGCACGGAAGGGGAATGATTACAGTGTCCACCTTAAGACGAGTGTTACATCCATATATGGCAAGAAGATTCGTTTTGTCCTGGAATCTGGCCTTATTGGTTCTGAAGAACCTAATGTTTTTGGAGTGCCCAATATCATTTACTAATTTAAGAGGACCAGAATGTTGCTGGAGTCTTGAAATGACCGATTCATAATATCCGAATGCGAAATTGCGCTGAAACATTTGGGGAGCTCAAAGATCTGTTTCTTCTTTGTCCCATAGCAGAAAACCTGGGGATTTTTTGGATTGAGGGCAAGTACAACAATGATTCTTTATTCATATTTAGTTGGAGGCCATGTAGTGTCCTGTATGTGAGCACTCTCTTTTCCTTGATTCCTGTTTTGAAAACCTGATTCTCGTTCAGACTTTAGAAAGAAATCATGTAGATTTTTTGATAGAGGAACCGTGGAAAACAGATTTCTTCTCTTTTTTTAGCAAGAGGCCATGTAGTTTCCTGTATATGAGGATTGCTATTACCCACATTCATGCTTCGAATAACTGATTCTTCTTTAGCCGTCAGCAAGATGACCTGTAGATTTTCAGGACTGAAGATTCATATAACCCAGATTCCTTATTTTTAGCAACCGCCGTGCAGTTACCTGCATATGAGGACTC
>NW_006969715.1:0-778 GCF_000164805.1 Carlito syrichta | reverse complement strand
GATACTACTTGCCTTATTAATGTCTTATGATACTACTTTCCTTAATAGTGTCGTCTGATACTACTTGACTTTTTAGTGTCGCCTGATACTTCTTGCTTTATTCGTGTCGTCTAATACTACTTGCCTTATTAGTGTCGTCTGATATTATTTGACTTATTAGTGTCTTATGATACTACTTGCCTTATTACTGTCTTATGATACTACTTGCCTTATTAGTGTCGTCTGATACTACTTGCCTTATTATATCTTATGATACTACTTGCCTTATTAGTGTCTTATGATATTATGTGCCTTATTAGTGTCATCTGATTCTACTTGCCTTATAAGTGTCATCTGATACTTCTTGCCTTATTAACGTCTTATGATACTACTTGACTTATTAGTGTCGTCTGATACTACTTGACTTATGGGTGCCTTATGATACTACTTGCCTTATTAATTGTCGTCTGAAATTACTTGCCTTATTACTGTCTTATGTTACTACTTCTCTTCTTAGTGTCTTATGATATTACTTGCCTTATTAGTGTCTTATGATACTCCTTGCCTTATTAGTGGCGTCTCATACTACTCGCCTTACTTGCGTTTTATAATACTACTTGCATTATTAGTGTCTTATGATAGTTCTTGCCTTATTAATGTCGTCTGATTCTACTTGACTTATTAGTATCTTATGATACTACTTGACTTATTAGTGTCTTATGATACTACATGCCTCATTACTGTGTTATGATACTACTTCCCTTAGTGGTGTCATGTGATACTAATTGCCTTATTAATG
>NW_006969714.1:0-980 GCF_000164805.1 Carlito syrichta | reverse complement strand
TTGCTTCCATCCTCTTACTTTGAGTCTGTGAGTGTCCTTCTGGTGAGATGAGTCTCTGGAGACAATATATGTTGCCTCATGATATTTTATCCATTTTGCCATTCTTTTCTTTTCAGTGGTGCATTTAACCCATTCACATTCAGGCTAAATATTGAAATGTGTGTGTTTATCCTGTAATGAGGTTCTTATAAAGTTGTTGTTCCTATTTGTTTACTGTCTTTCTTTTGAATTTTGGGTTGATTCATGTGTGTTTTCAATGTTTTTCCTGCACTCTTTTGAAGACTGTTGTTGTTATTTTTTCCCTTTCTTTTGTGTTTAATTCTTTCTTAAGTGTTGTAGGACTGGTTTAGAGGCAGCGTAAGTTTTTAGGGATTGAATTCTCCCTCACTGATGAAGCTTAGTTTAACTGAGTAGGTTATTCTGGGTTGAAATTGATTATCTTTGAGGACTTTGAAGATTGGGTCCAAGTTCTCCTTGCCTGAAGGATTTCTGTAGATAAATCTGCTGCTATTCTAATTGGTCTTCCTTGGTATGTAGTCTGACATTTTTCTCCTGCTGCCTTTAGGATTTTTTCTTTTATACCTACTTTGTTTAAGTGAATTATTATGTGTCTGGGAATTGTTCTTCTCATTTGCTGTCTTACAGGGGTTCTCTGAATCTCTTGTGTTTGAATTTTCATATCACTGATGAGATGTGGGAAGTTTTCTGGAATAATTTTATGAAATGTTTGTTCCAGGGATGTCTCTGTCACTTTTTCTGCCTCAGGAAGTCCAATTACTCTTAGGTTTGGTCTCTTGTAGTAATTGTTCATTTCTTGAAGGTTTTATTCTGTCTTTTTAAGCTTCTTTTCGATGGCTTGGACAGTTTCGGTTAGTTCTGTATTTTGGTCTTCAAGCTCTGAGATTCTTTCTTCTATTTGACTAATTCTGCTTTCCATACTTATTAATTTGTTAATTATTTCATCCACAGTATTTTTAATG
>NW_006969713.1:0-774 GCF_000164805.1 Carlito syrichta | reverse complement strand
GGTGTGCACTTGTGAACTTTTGATGTGAAGACCCCAGTATTGGGGAAAAGAGCTCCTGGGTCCTAGAAACACTAAGCAAAGGGTACTACATAAGGGAACAGATACTGGATTCACATCTGTGGCTTCACCATGTGTCTCAGAAACAGACCCACAATGCTTCCTCTGGCTGCTTTTACTTCGTTTTGTTCAATCTTCTGTTCTTCCTTATGTGGGTACTCTGGCTTTCTTCACTGGACTGTGGGTTGGAGGGATTATAAATCGAGGGAAATTCAGTATTCCTTTGAAAGATTTGTATGAACAAAACTTTTCCTCACAACTGGGAACATACTTAAGAGAAAAAATTTTGAGTTGTATTTTGAAATTATATTGTAATTTTTAAACATTCAGTCGATTTTATTTATTTTATAATTCGATTTTGTGGGGTTTTTTGAATGTTATTAATGTTAATTTAACTTTTTTAATAGGCAGACTGTTTCAGATAATCTATTCTCTCTTGTGACCTTAGTGAGTTTATGTCTTTCAAGTAATTTATACACTTCACCTGTCATATTAAATGAAGGCTTAGCATTGTTCACAGAATTTCTGTTCTATCCTTTTAATGCCCATCATTACAGCAATGAGCCCAATTTTATTTCTGATATTAGTATTTTCGTTGTGTTTTTAGTTCCCTTTCATAGACTGCATAGAAGTTTATGAATTGTAATCAGCTCCTCAGAATATCAACTTTTCATTTTGTTGATTTTTCTAAAGATTTCTGTGATTAATTTTATTGAC
>NW_006969712.1:0-510 GCF_000164805.1 Carlito syrichta | reverse complement strand
TAAATAAAATTAAGAGTTGGTTAATTGAAAAATAAATAAATAAAATGGACAAAGCCCTGGCAAGTGAGATAAAAACAATCACAAATAAACATCATTGAGAATAAAAGATTAATATAAGCACAGATATAGAAGTCATTAAAAGTGCTCAGCACAAAGAAGATATTATTTGTTGAACTGTTTGCTGAACTAATTCCATAAGCTTTACACACACACACACACACACACACACACACACACACACACACACACACACACACACAATATAATATATATTAATCTAAACAAAATAGATCATTCCCTAGCAAAATATAAATAAGTTAACTCGTAAGAGCAAGACCATTTGATTAGACAGAATTGAAAAGAAGTCAAAGATTTCCTAGGCAGCAAACCAAAATGCAGCAGACCTAGACAGCTTTACTGGCTTGTTTTACAAACCCTCAGGAAATAGATAATTCCTAAGTGATCTAAACTATTCCAGAGGATTAAAAAATTTTATAACGTAAGGACAAC
>NW_006969711.1:0-730 GCF_000164805.1 Carlito syrichta | reverse complement strand
TGAGCACAGTGAGTTGGAGACCAGCACAGGTGATGTGGCCAGACCTCTCTAGGCCAGAGGTCCCCAAAATCAAGTCAGGCGTGGTAGCCCCTGGAGTCCCGGCTAATCAGGGGACGAGACAGAAGAAGCACCTGAGCCCGGCAGGTCAAGATTCCAGAAGCCACTATCGTGTCACTGCGCACCAGCTTGGGCGATGGAGACATCAGTGACAAAAAGACACCTCCAACCTGCATCACTACAAGCATCTATGTCTCCCCAAGGAAATATCCACGTGGACATGGGACATTTGAGTGATCAAGAGAGGAAGTGACCCACCCCCACCCGAAGGTGTCAGACCGGGTTACCGAAACCTGGGCTGACCACGGCATTGCTGGTCTGCCTTGATCGCTCTGTGGCCATCGACTGCCCTAGCTCAGGGCAGTCTCTTCCATGAGTTCACATGCTCCTTTGCCAGGGGCACGAGTGTGGAGGGAAGAAGCAGGCTTTCTGGGGCACAAGCCTGAAGGTACGGGATGGACATGTCCAGTGGTCACCTTTAAAACCTCCCACAAATGACAGGTCGGAAAGTGCCTTTTCCTCTCCCATCCCTGAGAATGACTCCTCGTGCTGGGTGGAAGATTTGCTGGTGGTGGTAGTGGTCATGATTATTTTTATTTGGAGTGAGAATTTGGATCTGTGCAGGGGCACACGTACGACCACCATGGACACCACCTACCAGGCTCAGGTGATC
>NW_006969710.1:0-481 GCF_000164805.1 Carlito syrichta | reverse complement strand
TAACAATGAGAGTAGTATCTGACGACACTAAGAAGGCAAGTAGTACCAGACAACACTAAGAAGACAAGTAGTATATGACGACACTAAGGCAAGTAATATCAGCCGACACTAAGAAGGCAAGTAGAATCAGAAGACACTAAGAAGGCGGGTAGTATCCTACAACACTAAGTAGGCAAGTAGTGTCAGAGGACACCAAGAAGGCAAGTAGTATCAGACGACACTAAGAAAGCTAGTAGTATGAGATGACACGAAGAAGGCAAATAGTATCAGACGGCACTAACAAGGTAAGTAGTATGAGACGACACTTGCAAGGCAACTAGTATCAGACGACACTAAGAAGGCAAGTAGTATCTGACAACACTAAGAAGGCAAAAAGTATCAGACGGCACTAAAAAGGCAAGTAGTATTAGACGGAACTAGCATGTCAAGAAGTATCAGATGACACTAACAATGAGAGTAGTATCTGACGACACTAAGAAGG
>NW_006969709.1:0-1083 GCF_000164805.1 Carlito syrichta | reverse complement strand
GGGAGGCTGAGATGGGAAGATGGCCGGGAGTCCGGTAGCTCGAGACCAGGCTGGACACCATAGCAAAACCTCACCTCAACCCCAAGCAAAAACCAGAAAACCTTGGGTGAGAGCAAGCCACAGCGGGAGGATCACCTCTGGCCCAGAGTTCAAGACCAGGCAAGAAGACCAGGATGATGCCCAAATGGAAATCCTGTGATCGTAGCAATTTTGGAGGCCCAAACTGAGAGAATGGCCCCAGTCAGATGATTTGAGAGCAGCCTGGGCAATCTAGTGAGAAAAGAAAGACAACATAGAGGAAAGAAAGAAAGAAAGAAAGAAAGAAAGAAAGAAAGAAAGAAAGAAAGAAATTCATTTCTTGAAAATATGCCCTCAGTCCTTTCCCACCTGACTCCCTCAAATGTGACAGTCCCCCTACTCAACACCCTCCAGCCCCAACACCCCCAAATGACTGACCCTACTTTGGTGTGGGAGCTCCTGATCTTTTCTGGCCAGGTTCCTGCCGGCTCTCTTCTCCGAGGTGAGAAATGTGACACAGGCAAGCGGACCCTCCGAGATGGCAATGAGGACCTTCTGAAGGAAAGCTCAGGGACACATCCCTCACCCAGGGACATTCTTCCACTTCAATCTCATTTTTCCTGGCTCTAAAGAAAGTCGCCCTGTGAACACACCATGCATTGTTGAGAATCTGTGTACAATTTTGATATTTTTGGGGACAGGGTCTAGCTCTGTGGTCCAGACTGGGACCTGGGGAAACGACTGTCATTCACTGCCAGCCTCATCATCACAGGCTTCCATGATCCTCCTGCCTCAGTCCTCAGAGTGACTGGGACGATGGGCACCTCAACTCCAGACACCTTGTTTGGATGGGTGCAGAGATGGGCTCACCTTGTGTGGCCTGGGCTAGCCTTGGGTTCCTGGGCTCCAGTTATCCTTCCGCCTCTGCCTCCTAGAGCACTGGGATTTTCAAGTGTGGCCAGCTGCACTTTTCTCCTGCTTCAATTTTTATGAAAGATCAAGGTGCTGGGTTTGGGCACCTCGGTGAGACCTCATCTTTTCCCTCCATCCCAAATGAACTGGGCG
>NW_006969708.1:0-751 GCF_000164805.1 Carlito syrichta | reverse complement strand
GTGACCAACATACAGGATTTGAGAGTAGGAAAACTGGATAATGGCAGTACTCATATACAGGAAACTGTGCTGTATATTGCTAAAGAAGAATAAAGAATCATGTTACACGTGTCCTCTTCCCAAAAAAACACTTCAGAGTGTCCTGCTAAGGGCTAAACAGAAATTTGAGTTTTTCAAGCATGACCTAGGAAATTAAATCCTCATATACAGGCAACTGCACTGACTTTTCCTAAGAAAGAATAAGGAATCTGGGTGACATGTTTTCTCAATCCCCAAAAAAGTACACGGCGTCTTCCTAAGATCTAAACAAGATTGACGCTTTTGACGCATGTATCTGTGAACAGGAGTACTCATATACAGGAAACTGCGCGATTGTTGCTAAATATAAGGAATCTGTGGTATACAAGTCCTCAGTCCTGAAAATCTACAGGGCATCTTGCTGACGCCTAAAGAAGAATCGGGGTTTTGAGGCATGAATGTGGGCAATAGCATTCCTCATATGCAGGAAACTACATGGCCTCTTGCTAAGAAAAAAGAAGAAATCACTTTTCCACGGTTCGTCTATCAAAACACCTACATGGCGTCTTACTAAGGGCTAAACAAGAATCAGGGTTTCGAAAGAGGAATCTAGGGAAAGAGAGTCCACACATATAGGACTCTACACGGCCTCCAACTAAGTACAAATAAATAATCTTTGCTATACTCGTACCCAATCCTTACAATTCTCAATGTATCTGCTATGGGACAAATA
>NW_006969707.1:0-628 GCF_000164805.1 Carlito syrichta | reverse complement strand
TGAGAACGGAAAGGAATTCCGATTCTCGTGTTCTCAATCGCGTAAATCTACAAAGTCTCTGAATAACACATAATCAGCAATCTGGGCCTGTATGTCGCACATGTTTAGTGTGTCTCTTGAAATGGGACCAGATATCGTGGGTTCCAATTCCTCAAGAACTTTATGCGAGTTTTTCTCTTGATATCCAAGAAACTGGAATTATAGGTCACCAGGAAATATCATGGCGTCTTGCTGAGAATGAAGCAGGAATTTCAGTAATGGGAGTCCTAATATACAGAACACTACACGACCTGTTGCTACGGAGCAATAAGGAATTTTGATTACCTGAGGCCTCCATCCCAAAAACCTACAGACCCTCTTGCTAAGAGATAAATACCATTCAGGTTTTGTGAGTAGGAATCTGGATGATGGGAGTCCTCTTATATAGGAAACTGCACTGTCTATTGCTAAAGGAGAATAAGGAATCTGGTTTACACGTGTGCTCCATCCCAATAAAACTTCAGGGTTTCTTGCTAAGGGCTAAACACTAATTTGGGTTTTTGAAGCATAAACTAGGGAAATGAAATACTCATATACAGGCAAATGCACTGACCTTTTCTAAGAAAGAATCAGGAATGTGGGTGACATG
>NW_006969706.1:0-717 GCF_000164805.1 Carlito syrichta | reverse complement strand
CATTTTTAATAAATCGAATTCTGAAGCAATGCCACTGATCTGCCCATTCTATTAGAGAACAGTTCTAATAGAATGGTGAAAGAGGATGAATTCTCACAGTGCTTGAGGAGTCAAAAGGCATGAGAGACAGCCAATATAGACCATCCTCTTAACACTTTATAAAGACAATCTTGAAAAACTCACTTTTTATACACCTGTTATTTTCTTAGTGAACGTATAACATCTTGTGTATGATTCTTTTTTTTTTTCATTAATAAGTATTTTTTATTATGGTTTTGTGGGGTACAGTTAAGGGTTAGGTGTACAATGACGTTTCATTCAGGCATCCTGTAGATAAGAAGTGTTTTCCCATCCCCTGACAGATATTTGCTACTGTTAATCCCATCCCCCTCCCCCCAAAAGTTTCCAGTACCATCAGTCATTTTCTCATAGTATTGCATTGGATGTTCAAGGTCCATTATATGAGTGAGAACATGTGATATTCGGATTTTTGTTTTTGTGAGAGGTCACTCAGTATTATAGACTCTAGTTCCATCCAGGTTGCAGCGAAAGTCATGATTTTGTTCTTTTCTATGGCTGCGTAGTATTCCATCGTGTATATGTACCACATTTTTTTAATCCAGTCCTCTTTTGATGGGCAGCATGGTTGTTTCCAGGTTCTTGCTATTGTGAACAATGCTGCGATAAACATACGTGTGCAGGTATCTTTTTTATAGG
>NW_006969705.1:0-659 GCF_000164805.1 Carlito syrichta | reverse complement strand
ATCAGGGCATCGTTCTGAGAATGGAAAGGGACTCTGGTTCTTGGAGTTCTCAATCGCCAAAATCTACAAAGTCTCTTGATAAGGTTCAATCAGCAATATGGGCTTCTATGTCGCCACATTTTTAGTGTGTTTTTTGGAAAGGGGATCAGGAATCTTGGGTTCCAATTCCTGAAGAACTTCATGGGAGTCTTTCTCTTGATATTCAAGCAACTGGAATTCTAGGTCACCAGGAAATATCTTAGCGTCTTGCTGAGAATGAAGCAGAAATTTCAGTAATGGGAGTCCTCATACACAGAACACTACACGACCTATTGCTACGGAAGAATAAGAAATCTTGCTTACACGAGTCCTCCATCCCAAAACCCTACAGAACTTCTTGCTAATAGATAACCACCATTCAGGTTTTGGGAGTAGGAATCTGGATAATGGAAGTTCTCATACACAGGAAAATTCACTGCCTATTGCTAAAGGAGAATAAAAAATCTGGTTTACTCATGTCCTCCATCCCCAAAAAAACTTCAGGGTGTCTTGCTAAGGGCTAAACCCGAATATGGGTTTTTGAAGCATAAACGAGGGAAATGAAATCCTCATATAGAGGAAACTGCACTGACTTTTACTAGAAAGAATAAAGAATCTGGGTGACATGTTTTCTCAATCCG
>NW_006969704.1:0-748 GCF_000164805.1 Carlito syrichta | reverse complement strand
CTGCCAAGTGTGTTTTTACCTGAGGAAAAACATAGGGATCCTGGGGAAGAGCCAAAAGGTTTCAGAGTTTTCTTTTTTTTTTTTTTGAGTTGGAGTTTCACTCTGTCGCCCAGACTGGAGTGCAGTGGCCGCTCCCGGCCACCGCAGCCTCGACCCACTGGGCTCTGGCGATCCTTCCACCTCAGCCTTCTGAGTAGCGGGAATTACAGGTGCACGCTACCCCGCCTGGGTGATTTTTGATTTATTATAAAGATGAGGTCTTGCCAAGTTGCCCAGGTGGGTCTCGAACCTGTGAGCTCAGGCAATCCACTCACCTCAGCCTCCCAAAGGCATGGGATTACAGGCTGAGCCACTGAGCCCAGCAAAAATGTGTCCATGCCCGGGTGGTGTGGAAACCCTCCAGTGAGCCCCAGTGTCTTGTGTTCGGGTGAGCTCCTCAGTGTCCCAACCACATCCTTACCCAGTGGCCTCAGTCAGGCTCCCAGCTCCGGTCACCACCCCTCTGTGATTACTGTCAATTGCACCCCAATGGTGAGACCTGAAGACTGACCATGACATGTGTGGTTGTAGTTTAGACCCACGTAATGCAGCTCGCCAGATTCCATGGTTGTGTCTTGCTTGCGTGCGTCTTCACGTGCTGTACTTGGAAATCTTACGAACTGAGACAACCTGAATTTGGAATTTGGGATCATTGGACATTAGTGATGATTTACCTAGGCTCAAGTTTACCTCTCTACTTTCTGATGGG
>NW_006969703.1:0-1031 GCF_000164805.1 Carlito syrichta | reverse complement strand
AAAGAAGTTGAGTTTCCCAACTAAGACCAAGGGCCACGCTGCCAGTGCAGGTTTCCTTCCTTAGGAAACAGTCATTGTTTACACCTCTAAAGATGTACCCATCCCCTCACCATGGGATGTTGACAGTATGTAAGGGCCAGCCATTGTTTGCACTGAGCTCTAAAAAGAAGTGTTTTATCACTAGGCAGTTAAACATGGCCATCTCCCTTCCCAGAGTATCCTCTGCAGAAAACACCCTCCCCCAAAAAAGAACTTGGTCTTGCATCAGAGGCCACATCTGTCACCTGTTCGGGGAACACCACAGCTGTGCGGTCCCCAAGAGGGCTACCTACCAGGGCAGGGCTTCTCCCTGGGGTGTTGGGGGGAACTCATGATCAGAGGCAACCAGACAAGAAAGAAACAAGTTGTTCCTCAAGATTCTACGTTGTTTTCAATTTTCAGCCTAATTTAAGTCCAAGAACTTGGTGAAGCTGGAGAAGACTCTTAATTTTTTTTTTTTTTTTTTTTGGTAAAAAATGCACTTATGGCCATTTTTCTTTTTCCCCCCCAGTCTTACAGGGCTTTACCATTGAGCTGTCTGGGCTGAAACTGAATAAAACTTTATTTTATGGTTTCTTTGGTCCTTTACAACTAAGGGCCTCAGAAAGGAATCAGATCTTTTACGCCTTCAGGTCTGAGTCTTGAATGACCTCACAAATACACCATTAGCTAAAAACAATTTAAGAGATATTTTTGTGACTGGCCTCAAAGCACATTAGCAAATATGCTAATAATGGGATGGTTAATTGCACCTGGAATGGAATAACCTATCCCAGCAGGATGCCCCTAAGAGTCAAATGCATTTCTTTTTCATTAGCAGTGTATCTTGCCTAACGAGGTGGACCTTAGCAGTGACTAAGATGACAGTTACCTTCTGTCTCCAGCTGATGTCCCAGTTAAAAATCTGAGCTCTGCCTTTAAACATGTGCACTATGGGTCTTCAGCACACCCTCCTAAGGCTGCAGGAACTAGTTCCTCCAGGAAGTACACTG
>NW_006969702.1:0-5291 GCF_000164805.1 Carlito syrichta | reverse complement strand
TGTGAAAGTGCTGGAATCACTTAGAAAAAGAAACAGAAGATGTAGGATTGAAGAGCATATGCAAAAAGAGATCTCTCTGTGGTAGCCAACAATTATTCTCATGGGAACAGAGTTTTACAATCCACATTTTAAATTGTGACTGCTTCTTTGACACTTGGACCTGTCATCTGTGTCATCTGCACATGAATTCCCATCTACTTGAGGATATGGCTATTGTCTTCTCTCCTTTTGTATGACAGGGCTGTTTCCTTTTCTCCAGAAAGGTGACCAGGTATGGCCACATCCCCTCCTCTTTCTCAGAAACCATAGTGGGCTCAGGAGTAAACTTCCAACTCTTAATGTTCTCCCTCTGGAGAAGACTGCAACAGTGATCATGTGTTCTAAATTTTTGCTTTTGTGGAGATGTGTGGTGACTGAATTTTGTCACCCTTGATGTGGACCAATGAAGAAAATGATGGAGTATTGTGGTGACAAATCTGTATCTAAAGAGAAGAAAGGTGAACCCTCATCATAGCAGCAGAATAGCTGCAATGCCACTGAGAGTATGCTAGTGAGGCAAATTATGAGATCTGAAAATGAAGGAGAGGACAATCTCTTGAACTCCCAAAATACACAAGTCTAGAGTCAACACATCCAGGAACATGTTTGAAAGGCACCAGAATCTGGCCGGCCTCGGTGGCTAAGACTGTAATCCCAGCACTTTGGGAGGCCAAGGTGAGTGTATTGCCTGAACCCGCAGGTTCGAGACACTTGGCGAGACCTCACCCCTACAATAAATGAAAAATTAGCCTGGTGTAGTGCATGCCTGTAGTTCCAACTACTTGGAAGGATCGCTGGAGCCCAGTAGGTCGAGGCTGCGGTGGCCAGGAGCATGCTACTGCACTCCAGTCTGGGCAAAAGAGCGAGACTCCAACTCAACAACAGCAACAAAAACATCAAAAATCTGTGCATTATCTGACAAATAACTCAAAATAACCATCTTAAACATCCTTAATAAGTGAAATAGAACATGACAAACTAAAGAATTAGGAAAATGATGGTGAAGACAATGAGAATATCAATGAAGAAGTAAAACTATAAAAAAACAACCTAACAGATACTTTGGAACTCAGTTACTGAGTTCAAAAAATTACAAGAGGCATAATAATATTAGTCAACCAGAAAAATAAATCAAAAATTTTAAATGTATTCATAAACATTGAGTCATGAAAGAAAAGCAAAGACAAATGATGTCAAATGTTTATGGACTATGGGACTTACTGGACAGCATCAAATAGACCTATATTGTATTGAGGGATGCAAAAATCTCTTTTTCTTTTATGAGTCAGAGTCTCACTCTGTTGCCTGGACTGGAGTACAGTGGCACACTCATGGATACAGCAGACTACACCGGCTGGGCTCAGGTGATTCTTCTGCCTCAGTCTTCCAAGTAACTGGAAGAACAGGCAGTGCTAGCACACCCAGCTTATTTTTTGATTTTTTGTAGAGACAAAGACTCACCAAGTTGCCCAGGCTGGTCTTTAACTACTGATCTCAAGAAATCCTCTTGCCTCAGCCTCCCAAAGTGCTGGGATTACAGACTTGACCCACTGCACCTGGACAACAATCTATGATTTGTGAAATATATTTGATCCCTGGATGCTTGAATCCGCAGATACAGAATTCATAGATATGAACCCAAATGTACTAACTCTGGAAAAACTACAGTTCAAAAATAAGGATGAAATAAAGGCTTACCAAGGTAGACAAAAGCTGAAGGTGTCTTTCACCACTAGGAGAGTCCTACAAAAAATTCTAACAGGAGTACTAGCTATTGAATAATGAAGCAGTGTTGAACAGCATCAGGAAACCACCTAAAGATTTAAAGTTCTGTTAAAGATAAGCTTTTACACAAATAGAAAATGCTCTGCTATCATAATGATGGTGCCTAAAATGCTTATGTTGTATTATAAATTTTTGAAAACCAAAAATTTCACACACATCTTTGTTAATAGACACAATATGAAATATTCATTTTGTGACATTAACAACAAAGTGACAGTAAATGTAAACTTCAGAGTGCTTGTATTCAAGTTTACTTGTTCTGACATTAAGATGTATTGGTATAACTTTAAAATGTTTTACATGCTCTCTATGGGAACAGGAATCACAAAGAAAATATTCATAAAAGGCATGCAAAAGGCAATGAAAAAGTAATAAAGGCTCGTTACTACAAAAATAAAAACCACAAAGGAGAAAAGTAAGAGATGAAAACAAGGGCAACATAGCTGCAGAAAACAGAAAAAAAGTTAAAAATGGTGACAGTGCTAGGCACGGTGACTCATGCCTATAATCCCAGCACAATGGGAGGCCGAGGTCAGAGGATTGCCTAAGCCCACTGGTTCAAGACCAGCCTGGATAACTTGGAGAGACCTCACCTCTACAATAAATAAAAAAGTTAGCTGGGCACAGTGATGCATGCCTGTGTTTCCAGCTACTTGAAAGTCTTATTTGGAAGGATCACTTGAGCCCAACAGGTTGAGGCTGCGATGTCCATGAACATGCCATTGCACTCCAGTCTGGGTGACAGAGTGAGACTGGAACTCAAAAAAAAAAAAAAAAGATTAAATAATTTTTATTTGTGTAAAAAACGCACATGCTAATAATGATGTATATGTGTACGTGTGTGTGTGTGTATATATCACATAGTCATAAGCTTTCATACTAAACAAAATTTTAAATAGATGTTATTAAGAACAGAATAACATGAGATTTATGTATGTTTACCAATGCTCTACCTGACATAGTATACTGCAAAAATTGTGGCATACAGAGGTTAAACCAAACTCAGTTCTCACTAAGAAATTTTAAAATGTAGGAACATTAGATTTTCTTCATTTAGGGAAATAATCTGTGTTCTGGAAAAATGATTGTATATGGATTTCTATAGGATCACATTTTGATCCGGAAATCATAAGGCAGAAAACATAACATCTGTCCATGGTGTCCCTGGGATTTTTTAAACCAAATACAAAATCAGAACTATTCTCACACATTTTAGAAATGATGCAAAAAGATAACTTAAAAATAGTTTGCTGCCAGGCACTGTGACTCATGTCTTTAATCCCAGTACTTTGAGAGGCTGAAGTGAGAGGACTGCCTGAGTCCAAGGGTTCAAGACCAGCCTGAACAACTTGGGGAGACCTCATCTCTACAATAAAATTTAAAAAAATTAGCTGGGTGTGGTGAGGTGTGCATGTAGTTCCAGTCTGATGGAAGGATCGCCCGAGTTCAGCAGGTGAAGGCTGTGGTGGCCATGAGCATGACACTACACTCCAAACTGGACAACAGAGTGAGACTCTAACACACACAAAAAAAAGTTGACTGTGAATTTTCTAAAAAGTAAGCAGATATTTCTATGTTCCCAAAAGCTACAGAAGAGCAGTCAGATCGTGCAGTCCCAATGAACCATTAAGAGGACTTTGATTTTCACTCCAACCTTCAAAAGAGATCACTGAGGAGAAAGTAGAGGTTTTGGAGAACTTCAGAGTATGAACAGTAGATGTTCCTATGTGACAGCAAGAGAAAGATATTCAGGCTTCCGATAAACCATTTCCATTGGAGCAGACCCCTTTCCCAAACCACATTTCAGGCTCGCCTTCCTCCTTGACATGTGGCATGTGCTTCGCTCACTCCCACCTACCTGTGGGTTTCTCTAACTTGTTGTGTTTCTTCACATTCCAGATCTCTTTCCTTTGCTCCAGACACATGACCAGGTCTGGCTTAGAGACAACAAGGATTGTTTTATTAGAAAAAACAGCTCTCGCTGGGATTCTTCAGTGATCAAATTTGTACTGTGTTCAGTAGAGAAAACATTATGAGACAGGATTCTCAAACATGAGTCCCAAAATACTGTTTCTCAACAGAACCTCTAGAATATTTAAGAAGAATGTTAAATTTGTGAGCCCTTAGCTCAGTGGTAGAAAATAAATAATTGATGATAGCATTTAGTTTTAGGTGTGGAAAATGATGTTGTATGCCACTAAATTTCTGAACTTTTCACTAGCATAGAAGACACAGATCAGCTCAAAATAGGGAAAGAAAGATGTCAACATGAATCACCATTAATTTTTTATTTTCTATGCAAAGGAATCACCAAGTTTTCTTTGAAAATGGGAATTTGAAATGCATTTGTATGAAGCAAAAAGTCTCAGAAAACTTTCAACATAAAAAAGAATATGAAATCCTAAGTATGGAAGAGAAACTGTGTGTTGAAATTCTCCTCACCCAGGGAAACCAGGTTTCTGTGGTTCTATATCATCACATTCCTGTACACAATATGCTGAGCAGAGTCCAAGCATTTTCACACATCCGGAGAGAATTCTATGGCCACACCTCTGAATGTCAACAGGCCCTGAAAACAACACATATTTACCAAGGGTGGATGGGCATATCTTCATTGAAGTCTAGGTTAAACAAGAGTGAAGACAACTGTTTCTAACTAATATAACATCTGGAATTAACCAATAAGATAGCTTTTAACACATAAATATTCTCTTAGACATGAAACTCTGAGGAAAAAAGATGGTATAAAACCCACTCAGCTAGTGTAGATACTGTACATAAGTGAATGATACACTATTAAATTAGGGCACCAAGACAGGCCTGTATATTTTCTATGTATATTTACATCAAACAGAATAAGTTGTATACATTGCTCAGATGGAAAACTCAGTGATTTAGAAAATCATTCTAAATTTTTTTATTAGAAAATATAGTTTATTTAAATGTAAATTAGAGAAAGAGAGACTCACTTTTCCAAAGTAGGAGGTGTAAGCCAGGAAACATGGTGACAGCCATAGCTCACAGGGCACATGTTTACACCAGCATCTAGCAAGGCAATGGCGGTGGTGTTCTGTCAAAGGCCAAGGCAATGGCACTCTAAAGTTTGGATGTGTGCAACAATGAACTGTATATTGTGACAATGAATACTCTGATTCAGGAGGTCTGAAGTAAAACCTAGAGATGCTGCAATTCATTTTTAGTTGGTGGTTTCACTCTTTCACCCATAGCTCACCAAAGTCTCAGCCTGTTGATATAAAAGGATCCACCCTCCTCAGGCTCTCACATATCTAGAACTACTGGCACACACCATCATGTTGAACTCTTTTTTGACTTTTTTGTAGAGACTGGGTCTGGGTGTATTGCCTAGGCTAATTTTTATTTCTTGGACTCAAGGGATTTTTCTGCCTCAGGCACCTACTGGGATGATAGGCATGAGGCACTGTGGTCCACCTGACTTCCTGCATTTC
>NW_006969701.1:0-5437 GCF_000164805.1 Carlito syrichta | reverse complement strand
CTGAAGGACCCAACCTGGTCTCAACATGACTTCTGGGAGAAAATGTGATTTAGGGATACCTAGGATGATCATACAGGGAAACTGTGGCCCTGACCAAAACTAGAATTTGGTCCAAGGCAGGGTGAGAACCCTTGGAATGGTGTGTGGGTACCTGGGGCTCACTCATGCCCAGGAGGGCCAAACCAGTGATGTCACCAGGCTTGAAGAGCAACCAGGACATCGATGAGGGTGAGCAGAAACCCGCAGACAAGCCATCAACCTTATCCACTCAAGGAGGCAGTGATGGCTGAATTTCTGTGCCCCGAATGTCCATTACCTGACCTCCAATGAGGCAGAAGTCTGAGGCCAAGTACACAGTCCTGGGGCCATGACTTCAGGATTTGGTACATGCTCCAGATTATAGGAATGATGAAAATTTAGCAAGTGTGGGCCCAGGAAGCCAAGTCTGTAGGTCTGCCATACTTGGTGGGTTCTTTCATGGTTAGAAATTAAAAATGTGGCCTCGCTTTGTGCAAAGATGCTCTATGGTGGGGACAAGAGCTGCATACAGGAAAAGATTTCCTGACTATGCAAGAGTAGGACTTAGCTGCATCTCACAGTCAGTAGTCTATCCACTTTTTTTCATCTGGCTGCTGAGAGATTCTTTTTTATTTTTTTTATTTTTTTGAGTTTGAGTCTCATTCTTTCACCCAGGCTGGTTGACAGTGCCAAACCTTCCACTCAGCCTTCCAAGTATCTGTAATTACAGGCACACCCACCCAACAACCAGATAATTTTGTTATTTTTTATTGTAGAGACAAAGTCTCACCAAGTTGCCTGGGCTGGTCTCAATCCCCTGGTTTCAGGCAGGATTCTCCATTTTTTGTTGAGTTCTGCAGCTACTGAAAATCATCCAGTTCCTTTTTCTTATCTCATTGTGCTTTCAGGAGAACAACAACAAAAAATTATTCTAGCAAATGAATTCTCAGCAGCCCCTCCTGCAGCCTGCTCTACACAGTGCTGTCTTTGTACAATAGTGAGCGTCCAGATCTCTCCAAACTGATAGAGATGAGTTCTTACAATAGTGAATAACCAGATCTATCCTTCTGGATGGACATGGGTTCTAAGACCTGGCTCAGTTATGGCATCATTCAGATCCCCACAATATCCTTTGGGAGGTCTATATAATATGTGGTTGGGAGCCAATTTTAGAAGCTTAACTGCTCCAGGATCATTGATTGCATAACATGAGTCTTTTATATTCTCTCTCTATATATATATTTTGAGTTGCAGTGTCATTCTGTCACCCAGGCTGGAGTACAGCAGCATGCTCTTGGCCACCCCAGTGTCGACCTGCAGGGCTCATTCGATCCTTTGGCCCCCGTCTTCCAAGTAGCTGGAACTACAGATGAGTGATACCAAGTGTTAGGGTACTGGCAGACAGGGTGAGGGTGGAGAAGTGCAGGGAGGCACGCAGCACTGCTGGGGCTGGCAAAAGGTGGTGCACACTGGGAACCCAGAGATCTGAGTAAATTGCAAAGAATTGCAACACACAGAGGTGAAAGAAGAAAAGATTTATTTAAGAAAAGTTCACCCCCCACAGACAAGTGAGTGTGGACTTGTAGCCCCCGGGTCTTGGCTTAAATCCTTTCTTTGGAGATGTTGCTCGTGACTGCACGTGACCACCTGTGACTTGCATATCGACCACCTGTGGATGTCTTAGAGATCCTGTGACACAGAGACCCATTGATGTTCACCCACATTATCATAGGCCCTAGAGAAGGGTGTGACAAGGATTCTAATTTTCCTGTATCTTCCCAAACGACATTCCTTGAAGCTAATGGAGTGTGCACTTCCTCCTTATCTCCTAGGCATTCCTAGTAGGTAGCTTTGGGGAGTCCTTGACTTCCCTGTAGAAAGGGCCCGGTCTACTGGAAGATTAAGTCCCCTCTTGCTCCCCCTCTGGGCGGGTCATAACTTTTGTAATTACAGGTTTTATAACTTTTACAGACCTTGATCAAGGTGTGATATCTTAGACCTTGTAAATTCCCTTTACTCTAGGCAAGCTTGATTGCACTATGAGATACCTCAGAAACCTGGAAGTATGTTTCTGAGAAGACAAAGTCGGTAAAGTCAATTACACCTAAAGTGTGCATTTCTCCAAAAGTCTAGCTTCTACTTTCTCATCATTGTGTCAGGGTTTAAGAACAAGATGGAAAATGGCTTCCCACTCTCGATCTGTCCTTTCAGCAAGGCTGGCTCTTTTTTTGATTATTGTAGAGATGAGGTCTTGCCAAGTTGCTTTGACTGGTCTTGAACTCGCAGACTCACGCAATCCACTCTCCTCGGCCTCCCAAAGTGATGGGATTACAGGCTGAGCCACCCAGCGCGGCCTACACTCTTTTCTACAGGAGCATGGAGGGGGCGCTTATTTCTTGCCTCCCCTAGTATTTATTTTTTAAATTCTTCTTTAGGGGGGCTTATTTCTTTAGTACTTGAGTGTGGCATAGGCCAGTTTCTCCAACATGTCACTGGTGAAAGTGACTCTCCTGCAGGGCAAAAAATGTAGATGCACCTTGACACCACTCACAGGGAACATTGGAGTGTTTTGCAGCCACTGCAGATTGGGATGAAGTCCTGCCATTCAGTGACCAAGCCACCAGGTGGCACTCCTGTGCCAGAGTTCCCAGAAGGCTCCCCAATGCGCGCCACACCTGCTCCTCCCCTCCCCCAAATTCCCATTCAGGGAGACAACTCAACCTCAACATGCTACAATCAAAAAAGTGTTTTTCTTTTTTCTTGCCTCCTCTAGCGCCATTTGATCGCATCTGTTGTCACTCAAGATTAGAAGGGCGGTGGCCTGTACCCTTATCCAATCAGCGGATCCTAGCTCGGAAACTGCCCAATCAGAGAGGAGCTGAAAGTGAAGGGATGGTTTCTGAACTCTGACCAGGACTTTTGTATCCTGTGTCTGCATAATTCTGCATGATCTCGAAAAGAACCGTGTCTTTTTCTCTTTCTTTTATGCCCTGTGACATGCAGGTCTGGGGTGTCCCTAGGGTGGATGCTTGGACACTCAGAAGCTGGGAGATAGTGTGCATGGAGGTGGATGTGAGAACGGGAGGCAGGATGGACCCGGATGACCCGGCTATGACAGACCAACCTCCCTCTCACCTCTGATCCTGGAACCATCCTCTCCAGTGTCTCGGCCCTGGTCTCCTCTGCATAGGGTGGTTCTGGTCTGGTCCCCAGTGTCCTGTCCCCATAGCAACCTCGCCCCACCAGCGGCTTCTCCAGGCAATACCGAGCTCTGGATATGCAGGAAACAGGAGTGTCAAGGAGGGCCCTGGGGAAGGGGCTGTGGTCCTGACCCAGTCCTTCTCTCCTCTTTCAAGGTTAAACGGAGTCTGGCACAATGTTAAGGAATTCCCTTGGACCCAAAACCGGATCGTGAATCTCTAAGCCACCAGTAAGTTCTCCTGGTCAGCGGTCTCTGGAGGGCCGGGGGGAGGGAAGGCTTGGAGAAGGGGCAAGGGGAAACCGACAAAGTGCAGGTACTGGTTAGCCCCACAGTCACCTGATCTGGGACATCCAGGTGGGAATTCCTAGGACAAGTCATCAGGGTCTGCCTGGTAGGAAAGCCAAAGAGTTGTAGCAGGGGATGTGACTTAATTTAGAGGACTATTAAAATTGAGAAGATGAGGGTCCTGCATCCTAAAGACCCCACTTAGGTTGCTTGTGTGTGTGTGTGTGTGTGTGGTTTTTTTTTTTTTTTTTTTGGTTTTTATCTAGGTCATTGGTGAGGGAGAGAGAATTGCTTGAGTCCAGAAGTTTGAGGCTAACCTGGACAACATAGCACATCCAGGTAGCTATAAAAGCTCAAACAAATTAGCTGAGATTGGTCGCACATGCCTATAGTTTCAAATACCTGGGATCCTGAGATGGAAAATCTGTTGAGCTCAAAAGATCAAAATTGTCATACGCTGGGTGGAGCCACTTCAAGCCTACCTGGGTTACGGAGTGAGACTCAGACTAAAAAAAATATTTAAATTAAATTTTAGAAAATAAATGGCGGTCTGGTTCAGTGGCTCATGCCTATAATCCCAGCCTTTTGGGAGACCGAGGCAAGAGGATTGCCTGAGCCTGCGGGTTTGAAACCACCCTGAGCAACATGGTAAGACCTCGTCTCTACAATAAAAAAAAAAAAAAATTAGCTGTACGTGGTAGCGCATGCCAATAGTTCTGGCTATTTTGAAGGCTGAGGCGAAATGATCACCTGAGCCCAGCAAGTCGTGCCTGCGGTGACTGGGAGTGTGCCACTGCACTGCTTCCTAAGTGACAGAGTGAAGTAAAAATGAAATTAAAGTCATATTTTCAACATGTAGATGTGACGTGTCCAGATAATCTCCCCTGAAAAGAAATGTCAGAGAAGGAGGAGGAGGAAGAGGCAAAAATGGCTTGTCCCCAGGTAAATGTGTACCAGGTCAGGCTCTGTGTCTCTCTTCCTGCTGGAATGTCATGATTTTAGAGCGTGCAAATCTCAACTGCTACTTGTGATTGTCCTGCCTTGTGAGTTTAATTCATTTTGATTCTTCTTGTGATATTCAAGTGCTCTGAAAAATTCCTCACCATGAACTTGTGACCTGCATTATTAAACATGTTCCCTTGTGGTTGTGGAACATGGAAAAACACGGATAACCAAGATTGCTATTGCAGATGGGATATATCCTCAGAGTCTAGTGAAGGATGGAAACAAGTACTATTAAGGTTCTATCTGGATGCTCCATCCGTTCCATGCAGAACAGAAATAATAAAATGCACATTTAAGCAGGGTGGCAGTTACTGCCCCGAATAACTCAGGAAGTTTGGAATAAAAAATAATGTGAAGAGTCTTGATCTCTAGGATCCTAAAAAAAGAGAATATCAATGCACTTTTTGGTGTTACAAAACATGGAGGATACTCGTAGCTGCAATTCTACATAAAACATTTGTTTCATCATTATTAAATTCAGATTATACTTTACAAACTTTTTGGTTAATAATATCACAGCACTGTGTCGTGTTGTCTGTTTGCCTTGCATGTGACAACAATTTGTTCCAGCCACTTTGGAGGCTGAGAGGAGTGAATCTTTTTAGGCCAGGAGGTCAAGGCTGCAATGAGCTGTGATTATGCCCCTGCATCCCAGCATGGGCAGCAAAGTGAGACTCCCCAAAGTGAAATAAATAAAAATGCAAAAACTTAGGTTTACCTCACATCACCTGAATCAGAAGCTGCATTTGTGTGTGTGTGTGTGTGTGTGTGTGTGTGTGTGTTGAAGTCTCACTCTGTCACCCAGACTGGAGTGCAGTGGCACATTCCCAGCCACCTCAGCCTCTACCTGCTTGTTCCACTGATCCTTCTGCCTCAGCCTTCCAAGTAGCCAGAGGTACAGGCACACGCTACCTTGCCTGGATAATT
>NW_006969700.1:0-525 GCF_000164805.1 Carlito syrichta | reverse complement strand
TCAGCCATAAGAGTTAACGGTGTCACCTGCGTCTGTCCCATCTCACTTGTCAGTACTAACGTCACAACATACACAATTAACAAGACACACAAGAAAATGATGAAAGGCAAACGATAGTGGCAGTGAAAACAGATCTGAAAGGAAGCTAGGGGTGAGACAGATCATCGAAGACTCTGTCCTTCCCCACAGATGAAGACCTCGTCTTCTGGACAGCGTTGTGGGACGTCTCCCACAAGCCCCAGTCGGCAGCCTGCCAGTGCGTTCACCTAGCTAATGCTGACCTCAGAACAGAGAACAGAAGTGTGGAGCTCCACCCAAGATACTGAACACAAGCGTGCTTACCTGGGAGCGACTTACCGAGTGCCAGCCTGAAGACCCTCCGGACTGGGGTCTCGGGGGTCTCTGGGTTCCTAGACCAGCCCCCAAATGTTGTGGCCAAGAGTTCGATACGAGAGACCACCAAGAGACAATTCCGATGAAATTTCAAAAGGGTTTTTATTTCACAAGCTCGAGCCTGGACCTCTG
>NW_006969699.1:0-1311 GCF_000164805.1 Carlito syrichta | reverse complement strand
ACATTTTAATAACATTCTACCATTTGTTCCTGCAGAATTAGGGGACTTGCTCAAGATAGATTAAGATATACTTTGAACCATCTGGAATTCAAGCAGCTTTGATTTTAAATAAGTACTTGTTTTCTTATATGCTTGTGGACATTTTGGAGTGATTAACATATAGGCCATAAGGTAAAGTATGGAAAGAATGGAATTTATTTATTTTTATTATACTTCTCACACTCAAAAGATTCTGAATAGCTTCCCTAAATGGGATTTAAATATTGGTAAATATCCTGGCAGAACAGGCATTCAAGGTAATATTGTGAAATCTCACTGATTCAGAATGATTTGAAGGAACTCAGCCTGTATAGAAAAGCTTTTAAATTACAAGATTGTCAAGAATGAATATTTTTATTATCTTTAGATGTACATATAGTAACTCAAACAAAATTAAAGCATTATTGCTGATAGAGATGCCATGGAACCTGGTTTAATGAGTGACTAAGGACTAGTTCTGTGTAAAAGACACATTGAGGATAGCAGTCTGGGTGAGGCATAAAGTTCCTGGGAGCCGGAATCAACAGCACTGACCAAAAGGATCTTCCTTGGTAGTCGTGGGCAAAAAATGAAAAAGGAGATTGAGAAATGCAAATGACATAAAATAGTTGGTTTGAGCCTGACTCATCTGAGAAATGTCATGTGCAATGGTCCAAGTTTCCAGGACTCCTGACTGGTTCCATGCCAAGCCTGCTAAAATGGAATCCCAATCTCATGGAGAGCCCAGCATTGACTCCTTAACTCCCTGTAGAGCTGTGCCAATAATGTGCCTAACCTCTGTTCATTTGACCCATACTTTGTCATAATTCTTCTTTTCATAAGTTCATCTTCAGCACAAATTTCTTTAGGACTTGTTTCACTTTTTTTTGCTTTCTCCTATAACCTCTCAATTTTCTTCCCCTTCTTTATCTCCTTTTATCCTTATTTCTCTTATTTTATGTATACTGTTTGTCAAGGCACAGATGTCCTTATTTCCTATATTTATAAGTGAAATAATGATATACTCATGTGTTTGTAGCACATGTTATAACTTTCAAGTACTTTTCTATTTGTGGCCTTACTTATTCTTTATAACAACTTTAGCAACTATCAATTTCCATCATTTTACAGAAGAAGGAACTCAAATCCAACAATTTGTGAGGCTTATTTATAATTATAAGAACATGTTTTGTTTGATTCAACTCAATTGGACATAAAACAAATTCATTTTAATTGTGGAGAATTTGAGAGATATAAGGGATAAGAAAGGTCAAAGGTGAAAAAACAGGGCTC
>NW_006969698.1:0-692 GCF_000164805.1 Carlito syrichta | reverse complement strand
TCTCAACTGCACGTGGTGTTCTCAAAGGGCGACTTGTTTTAGAGCCAGAAAAATGGAACTTGGGGGTAAGAAATGTACCCAGGTGAGGGATATGTCCCTGGCCTTTCTTGGCGTAAGGTCCTTGTTGCTGAGTCAGAGATCTGGCCTGCTTGGGGCACATTTCTCACCTCAGAGAGGAGAGTGGGCAGGAACCTGGTCAGGGATTCTCTGGAACTTCTGCACAAAAGCGATGGCAGCCATTGTGGGGGTGGGGCTGTAAGGTACTGATCTTGGGAGACCCTCGTATGTGGTGGGGGTGAAGGGGGAAAGAAATGAGTGCAGAAGGTTTTCAGGCAAAAGGATGTCTTTGTTGACTTAGATTTTCTTTCTTTCTTTCTTTCTTTCTTTCTTTCTTTCTTTCTTTCTTTCTTTCTTTCTTTTCTTTCCTTTTCATTCCTCACTAGGTTGTCAAGGCTGCTCTCAAACTGCCCAACTTGGGCCATCCTCTCAGCCCAGACCTACCAAACTGCTGCAAACACAGACTTTCCACTTGGTCGACATTTGGTCTTCCTCTCTGGTCTTGAACTCTGGGCCAGAGGTGGTCATCCTAGCGAGGTCTGCCCTCATCCAAGTTTGTCTGGGTTTTGATTGGGGTCATGGTGGGGGCTTGCTATGGTGTCGAACCTCCCAGGCTATGGCCATCTTTCCATCTC
>NW_006969697.1:0-2842 GCF_000164805.1 Carlito syrichta | reverse complement strand
TAAAAATGATCCCTTGTACTGGAGGTCATGGGAAGGCATGGTAACCAAGAATCTCATGGGAAATTGGATAGGTCCTCAGATCCTAATGGAGGATAGAAACATGTGTATGTGTGTGTGTATATATTTGGAATATTCCTCTGTTATCCAGAATGAAATGTATTGGCACACTCATGGCCACCAGTGCCCAGTTAATTTTTTAATTTAATGTAGAGATGAGGTATTGCCAAGTTGCCCAGGCTGGTATCACACCCAAGGCTTCAGGAAATTCTCTTGCCACAGCCTCCCAACATGCTGAGATTATAGGCATGAGCCTCTGCTTCTAGCGAGAATGTGTACTGTTAAGGTTCTGTGTAGATGCTCCATCAGCTCCATGCAGAACACAGTTAATAAAATGTACATTCAAACAGGATGGCAGTTACTGCCTGAAATAACTGTGGAGAGTCTGAATAAAGAATAATTCCAGTTACTCAGAAGGCTAGGGCAGAAGGATCGCCGGAGCCCAGCATGTCGAGGCTGCGGTGACTGGGAACGGCCACTGCACTCCAGTCTGGGCGACAGAGTGAGACTCCAACTCAAAAAAAAAAAAAAAAAGAATTAGAAAAGTCTTGCTCTCTAGGATGCCAAAAACTAAAAGTGTAAATATGCTTTCAGGGATTACATGCCATGGGAGATTTCTGTAGACTAATTTCTGTGTAACACGAGCTTGTTTGTTATTAAATTGAGATTATAAAACTATATTGGATGGGTGTGGTGATTCACCTTGTAATCCCAGCACTTTTGGAGGCTGAGGCAACAGATTTGCCTGAGTCTGTGTTTTGAGAACAGTTTGGGCATTTGGTGAGACCTTGTCTTTACATTAAATTACAAAATCTAGCCAGGCATGATTGCATGTGTGTGTAGTTCTAGATACTTGGAAGGCTGAGGCAGAAGGATTGCCTAAGTCCAGCAGATCAAGGCTGAAGTGGCCATGAGCTTACCACTGCACTCCAGCCTGGGTGAGAAGAGTGAGACTCCAACTCAAAAAGTAATAATAAATTACTATAAATTTTGACAAAAAGATATCTGCATGGATGTTGTGTTCCACCTATGTGCCTTGACTTCTGATACCAATTTGTCCCAAATACTTGGGATGCTATGGAGGATGAATTCTTTTAGCCAAGGAGATCGAGACGGCAATAAGGTGTGATTGTGCCAGGGCACCCTAGCCTGAATCAGAATGAGACACACCTAGCCAGGCATAGTAGTGGGTGCCTGTAGTTCCAGCTACTTTGAAGGCTGAGGTGAAAGGATTGCTGGGGCCCAGCAGGTCAAGGCTGCAGTGGCTGGGAGTGGCCACTGCATGCCGGTCTGGGTGACAGAGTGAAACTCCAAGTCAAAAAAAAAAAAAAGAGTGAGACACACCAACTCAACAAAAAAGCACAGAACCTCAGGCTAAATCCATGTATTCTGAATCAATTTGCATTTTAACAAGATATTCAATTCATTATTGTACAAATTAAAACTTGCCAAGGATCTTCTGACTTACTAGGAGCAGTATATGTAATGTATTCTGTGTGATATAAACAATAATTTAAAATGTGTGTGCCTGTGTTAGTGTCCATTATATGCTGTTTCACTCACAAAAATAGAAAGTCTACACTGGTTGAGTGGATTTTATTTCATCCTTTTTTTCCACACTTCATGCATTAGAGGATATATCTGTGTTTTTTTTGTTTGTTTGTTTTTGGTTTTGTTTTATTTTGGTTTTTGGTTTTGTTTTTTTTTAGTTGAAGTTTCACTCTGTCATCCAAACTGGAGTGCAGTGGCTGCTCCCAGCCACCACAGCCTCGACCTCCAGGGCCCCGGCAATCCTTCTGCCTCAGCCTTCCAAGTAGCTGGAAGTATAGGCGCACACTGTCACGCCCAGCTATTTTTTTTGATTTATTGTAGAGATGCGGTCTCACCAAGTTGCCCAGGCAGGCCTCGAACTAGCAGGCTCAGGCAATCTACTCACCTCAGCCTCCCAAATCACGGGACTACAGGCAGAGCCACTGAGCCCAGCTAGAGGATATTTCTTTGTTATGAATTTTTTTATTGCATAATAATAGTTGTCTTGTCAGCTGGACCCTGTTCTTTTCACTCTTGCTTTACATAGAGGCCATGGTGACTTGGTAAATATGTGTTTTTGTTGTTTTCAGGGGTTGTTGTCATTCAAGGATGTGGCCATAGAATTCTCTCCAGAGGAATGGGAATGCCTAAACTCCCCTCAGCGAATATTGTACAGGACTGTGATGTTAGAGAACCATAGAAACCTGGTTTTTCTAGGTGAGGAAACTTTCAAAACATAATCCCTATTTCGTACTAAGGATATTATGTCCTTTCTTTGTAGAATGTTTTCTGGGAATTTCTGCTTTGCATAAATGAATTTCAAGTTTCTACTATCAACAAAAAGTTGGTAATATGTTAATGTCAAAAATAAATATTAATGATTTTTCCTTTTGACATGAAGCCTTCTCTATTTTAAATTGACCAGTTTTCTTCTAACTATATTATTGGTAAGACAGAAATTTAGTGGTATAGATGTCATTGCCCACATATCATTCCAATTGCTGCCATAAGTTATTGACTCACAAGTACTGAACTAAGAACTCACAAATTTAAGGCCAGGCATGGTGGCTCAGCCATGTAATGCTCCAGCACATTAGGATGCTGAGTTGAGAGGACTGCCAAAACCCATTGGTTCAAGAATAGCCTGGGCAACTTGACAAGACCCCATCTATACACTAAAGCAAAAAATTATCTGGGGGTGGTAATGCACACCAGTAGTTCTGGTTACTTTGTAGGCTGAGAGAGAAGAATTACG
>NW_006969696.1:0-898 GCF_000164805.1 Carlito syrichta | reverse complement strand
TTGGAGTGAGTGACTCGTGGGTCTGCATATGCTCAGACAGTGGGTGCAGGGCATGCTGCATGACATGCATGTGCTCAAGGAGAGGTCTCACACAGACAAGTATTCATGCTTTATCACATCTGTCTCCTATGCCAGATTGAGGGCAAGAAACAAGGAAGCAAAGTGGCCCTGGGTGTTTATCCATAAAGTAGGCTCCCCACGATGTGCCAGCCCACCCTTGTGCCAGGGTCCACCTCCCGCTCACCTGTGCTTCTGTGGCAGCATGTCTAGTGGCTGTGAACACTGTAGCCTGCAGCAGGAGCAGTTCTTATGCTTTAGATTGGATTTTTAATTTGTATGATGATTCTTGTTTATCTACAACCTTATTTCTTTTAGGTCTAATTTAGTTTCTTTCAGACCCACAGGGGTTGCCCAGTTCCGTGATTTGATGCAGATGTTTTTTTCAAACATGAGCATGTGATTAGGGTCTGTGAGATGGTTCTTGCTGGCATGGACTTGCCCCTGAAGGGAACAGAGTTGGGGGGATGCTGGGGTTTGAGATGAGAGCCTAACTGCCCTGACCATCTCCTCTCCACAGACTTTCAGTGCAACGCCCCCCTGGGGACGGAGTCAGGCTGGATCGCAAATGAGCAGATCAGCGCCTCGTCAACCTACTCTGATGGGCGGTGGACCCCACAGCAGAGCCGGCTCCATGGCGATGACAATGGCTGGACCCCCAACCTGGACTCCAACAAGGAGTACCTCCAGGTGTGTGTTTGATACCCAGGTTTGTGAGGCATGTATGCACATTGATAAGCAGGAGGCTGGCTCTCAAACAGAGTGGTCAAAAGACAGAAAATAAGCACACATACTGGAGAATGCCATTTATTCACCTGCCCAAGCATACGTGTGTGCCAGA
>NW_006969695.1:0-600 GCF_000164805.1 Carlito syrichta | reverse complement strand
AGAAATCCTTTTCTTTCCTGGGACCAGCTACGACCATAATCATATTCCTGGGAATCAAAAGGTATATTGGTACAAAATTCCTTGATTTAGGTGACCTCAAAGTACAGAAAATTCTTGTCGGGGTGCAGGTAGGAATTAGGGTTTTGGGCTTGGAATATTCCACATTTTGGGGAGGTCTTGTAAAAGGGATACCGTAATCTTGGATTCCAGTTCCCAGAGAACATTATGGACGTCTTTCTCTTGATATTCACAAAACTGGAATTCTCGGTCACCAGGAACTGTCTCGGCATGCTGCAGAGTGAAGCAGGAAGCTGGGTAATGGAGGTCATTATATACAGGAAACTACCTGACATATTGGTAAGGAAGTATAAGGAATCTTTCTTATATGAGTCCTCAGTCCCAAAATTACAGGCCGTCTTCCTAAGTGGTAACTACAAATCAGATTTTTGAAGTAGAAATCTGGGTATTGGGAGTTCTTACATACAGGAAACTTCACTGCCTATTGCTAAGTAAGAATAAGGAATCTGCATTACTCAGGTCCTCAATCCCAAAAAAGCTGAAGGTCATCTTGCTATGGGATAAACACGAATCATGGTGTTG
>NW_006969694.1:0-688 GCF_000164805.1 Carlito syrichta | reverse complement strand
GAAGACCTCCATACCCATCTTCCTGCTTCACTCTGCAGTATGCCGAGACAGTTCCTGGTGACCGAGAATTCCAGTTTTGTGAATATTAAGAGAAAGACTTCCATAATGTTCTCTGGAAACTGGAATCCAAGATTACAGTATCCCCTTTACAAGACCTCCCCAAAATGTGGAATATTCCAAACCCAAAACCCTAATTCCTACCTGCACCCCGACAAGAATTTTCTGTACTTTGAGGTCACCTAAATCAATGAATTTTGTACCAATATACCTTTTGATTCCCGGGAATATGATTATGGTCGTAGCTGGTCCCAGGAAACAAAAGGATTTCTAGGGCAAAATCCTAGATTACAATTAACAAGAGGACCAGAAAGATCCATAGGATCTGTAATGACAGATTTACCGTATCCACGGAGCAAGTAGTTCTGAAAATGTAGGGACCCAGAAGCCCAGATTGCCGATTAAACCTTATCAAGAGGCGCTCTAGATTCCGGAAAATGAGAACTCCTAGAAAAGGATTTCCTTTTAATTATCAGTAAGATGCCCTGATTTTTCATGTCGATTTGCATTCCAAATCAGTATATCAAAAGAGAGATGCCCAGAAGTTTCCTAGGTTTGTGGATTCCATGATTCCTGGTTACCATTAAAAGTATGGAGTAAACATTTGGCAAGTGCTAAAATCTTGTCACTG
>NW_006969693.1:0-807 GCF_000164805.1 Carlito syrichta | reverse complement strand
TACAGAACATGGGTGTGTGCACATGTGAAATGGGTTCACAGGGGCGTGTGATGCCAGGGTCTGTGCTGACAGGAGCCATTTCCCTTCTGATCTGGACCATGAGATCTGGGGTCTGAAAACCAAGAGAAAACTTTCCCCATTCCCGCCATCCCTCTAGTATCAATAAGCCAGAACAAGAAATAAAAGTGGTTGATTCCAGGTATGGAGGCTCACACTGGTAATCCCACCATTTGGGAAGGCTGAGGCAAGAAGGTTGCCTGAGACCAAGAGTTTTGAGACCAGTCTGGGCAATATAGCAAGACCTCATCTCTACAAAAAAAAAAAAATCAATAAATTATCCAGGTGTTGTGGCATGCAGCTGTATTTCAGGCTTCTCAGGAGGCAGAGATGGGAGGATTGTCTGAGACCCTGATGTTGAGGCTGTAGTGAACCGTGATTGGGCCACTGCACTCTAGCGTGGGTGACAGAGAGAGACTCTGACTCAAAAAAACCAATAAATAATAAACAAATAAAGAGGGCTGAATGGGTAAAACCCGGCAGTGTTGGGATAGGTCAAACCAGCAGAGGTCACAGGGTCTCTGCCACTGGAAGGCTGATGTGGGGACATGCAGCACCCAGGTGCCAGGAAGGTCAAGCCAAGGGACCCAATATACAAAAGTCACCCCACAAAGTACCCAGAGGAGGAAAAGCCCAATGCCAGGAAGCCCAATGCCACAGCCCAATGCCAGGAAGAGCCTCTCTGTGGCACGGGGGTGGCCCCTGGGGCCTGCAGCGTGGCTAGATTATTTCTGGGGTGCCAGGTTACCC
>NW_006969692.1:4426-9863 GCF_000164805.1 Carlito syrichta | reverse complement strand
CACTGAGTAAACATATAAAAGCCTCTCCCACTGCCACTGAATAACAGACCTAAAGAGAAAAGAAAGAGATATGTCACAAATGAGGAAAAACCAACACAAGACCTCAGTTAATTTTATGTAACAAATAGAAAATGCCTGAAAAATCCGACCTTAGGACTCAAACAATGGAAGTCACAAATGACTGGTCCCAGAGTATGACAGGGATTAGGGAATGGATGGAAAGAATGAATAAGATTTAAGAAAGACAAGATGCAACAGTGAAAGAACTTGTAACAGAGATTTTGGCAATAAGAAATTAATCCAGGAAATAACAAGATGACAAGCATGGAAAGCAGAATTAATCAAGCAGAAAATAGAATCTGAGAACTTGAAGACCAGAACATGAAATTAACCCAATCTGTAAAAAACATGGAAAGAAAAAATAAAGTCCATGAGAGATGTGCAATTATATCAAGAGGCTGAACCTATTCCTGATTGGTATCCCAGAAGAAGAAAAGGAAAGAAAGAAAACCTTGGAGCAAGTATTCCAAGAGGTTACCTAAGAAAACTTTCACATCTCACCAGAGATGTAACCAGCCTAACATAAGAGATACAGAGAACCTTCAAACAACATCAAATGAGAAGACCCACCCATAGACACAAAGTAATTAACTTACACAAAGTAGGAACAAAAGAAAAAGTCCTAAAGACAGCAAGAGAGAATGGTCAGACTACCCACTGGGGGAAACAATCAGAATAGCAACATACTTTTCAGCGAAAACACTACAAGATAGAAGGGACTGGTATCAAAAATTCAAAGTCTTCAAAGATAAACATTTTAAACCAATAATTTCCTACCCAGTCAAGCTCAGCTTCACCAGCAGTGGAGAATTAAAATCCTTCCCAGACATCCAAGAGATGCCCTAATCCCTAAGAGATTATGCAGCTTCCAGACCAGTTCTCAAGGAGATGCTTAAAAATGCATTAAGCACGGAAAAAAGAAAAAAAGAATGACCACATACTTCCAAAGAGAACAGTAGAACACAGAATAAACAGTGAATATATTGCAATAGCAAACTTGGAAACACACACATATATCAATTCCAAAGCTAAAAGAAAATAAAAAACAAGCAAAGGAAAAAACCTTGTAAGAACCTCATAACAAGGATGAACAATCACATTTCAATACTTAGCCTGAATATGAATGGAATAAATGTTCACTGAAAAGACACAGAAACGGTCAGCTGGATAAAAAACCATGACCAATTATTTGCTGCATCTGGGAAACTCATCTCACCACAAGGAACACACATAGGCTCAACGTTAGGGGATGGAAAAGAAGTTTCCGGGAAAATGGATCACAAAAGAAGACAGGAATCACCATCCTAATATCAGAAAAAACAACATTTACGCTTTCAAAACTTTCAAAAGATATAAAAGGACACTACATAATGATAAAAAATTCAATCCATCAACAAGAAATATCCTTCATAAACATATATGCAACCAACACAGGAGCACCAGTATTAATAAAGCAACAACTGAGTAAACTAAAAAAGATATTGACTCTAATACCTACTGGGGACTTAAATACACCACTAACAACCCTAGATAGATCATTGAGGCAAAAAATCAACAAATAGATCAGGAACCTCAACTTGACACTTGACCAAATGTACTTAATAAGTACCTGCAGAATACTCCACCCAACAACTACAACCACATTGAATGTACTCCACAATCAATCACATCCTAGGTCATAAATCCAGAGCAAGCAAATTCTGTAAGATTGCAATATTGCCATGCACTTTCTCAGACCACAGTGGAATAAAAGTAAATATCAACACCAACAAAATTCCCTCAAAGCACACAAAGAAATGGACAAAAATAGCATGATGCTGAATAACTGCTGGATCAATAAAGATATCAAAACAGAAATGAAAAGATTCCTGGAAACAAATGGAAATTATGAAACATCTTACAAAACCTCTGGGATGCCATGAAAACAGTTCTGAGAAGAATTAAAATATAAATAATCTTACATCAAGAAAATGGAAAGATCACAAGTCAACAACCTAACAAATCACCTAAGGGAGCTGGAAAGACAAGACCACAAAAGAAGAATATAGATCACCAAAGTAAAAGGTCAAAACAGGACATAGACAATAAAAGTATCATAGAAGACATTAAAAAGACAAAAAGCTGATTTTTTGAAAGAATTAACAAGTTTGATGGGTCCTTAGCCAGAATGACCAAGAAAAAAGAGAGAAAAAGCCCACATAAACTCATTCAGATATACAAAAGATCAAATCATATTTTACCCAAAGAAATACAGAAGATTTTTAGAGATTACTTTCCAAACCTGTATGGAAACAAATTTGATAGCCTAATAATATGAAGAACTTTCTAATATCACACAACCTCCCAAGGTTGAAACAACAGGACACTGAGACACAAAATAGACCAATAACAACCCAATGAATTGACTCCATCATAAGAAAATTCCCTATACACACACACAAAAGCCCTGGACCAGACTTTTTTTCCAGCAGAAGTCTACAAAATGCACAAAGAGGAGCTGATACCAATACTATTGAAAATATTTGGGGACTTCCGGAAAGATGGCAAAGTAGCAGTTTGATCCATGAGACTCTGTGAAACTGAGTGACCATAGGGACTCTTGATCTCCCCTGGAGTGTCGTGCTCCAGTTACTGCCACCCTGCTCTTTGGCATACTGTGCAGGTCTGAAGACTGACAGAAAATGGCCCTGCGCCCTGCTCTATTCACCGCTGCTGCCGCTGTCACCTCCTACATGGCTGGCCAAATTGTTCTGTGGGTTGGTGGCTCTCAGTTCCATGCACTGCACTGCTGGCTCAGTCGCCTCCCACTGCTGCTCCCTCCCGCAATTGCTGCCCCCACCTGGATTGGCTCTAACTTCCTGGCCATGGAGTTCTTTCCTCACATTACACTGCTGAAGAGGCCAACTCCACTGCTGCTCCTTCTCATGGCTACTCCCTAACCCCTGCCCAAGGCAGCCCTCAATCCCCACCCCAGGGAGCTCTGGGTCCCCAGGTCTGCTGCACATATCCATTCTGCCAGAGCCACCCAGTGCTACATGACCTGCAGCTCCTGGGCAACCTACACTTACCCCTCCCCAAGTTCGGCCAAGCAGGTGAGTCAGAGAACAGTTTGCTGGCTCTGCCCAGCTCCACCTGCCTCCAACTTGAGATCTAAGGTAATAAGATAAAACTGGGAGAGACAGATACCCCTACCCCATGCTAGATCAGACACAGTTCAGATTGAATGGCAGACTTCTCAGGCAACAAGCTGACTGAGCTTATATCTGATCAAATCTCCCCCTGCAGGAGGCCTGGGTCATCAGATCCTACCAGCCTGCAATGAGAACTAGAGACCAGAACTGAAAGGATATTGGACTTAGAGAATTGAGCTAAGAGCCTGCTTGGTACCCTTGTTTTTATTTTTTCTATTTGTATTATTTATGTTTGTTTTCCTTATCTTTGTTTTTTTCCTCTTTCTTCTCTGTTACTGTTATTGATAGGATTTAAGTAGTAGCTTTGCCTCTGTTAGTGTGCTGATTTTTTTTATTGTTTAGACTTCATGCTTCTGTAAGGGAATAGTATTAACAAGGATGATTGGTTTGTGCGTCTGTATGATTGTCTGTATACTTTAGTTTTGATTTTGTTTTTTCTTACTCTTTTCTGTCTTTGTGTCTCTTTTCATTTATTAGTCGGTATGTTTTTCTATTTTCCCTCTTGCTCTTCTCACTTTCCATCTTCCTCTTCCTCCCTTACCTTGTTCCATTACTTTCCTTTCTCTTACTACATTTTGCTTTTAGGGAGTAAACTTATTCCCCCACAGCATGAACAGATTGCAAGACAGTGGAAAGTAGGCTCCAGGATATTTATACACCTGTTGGTGGATACTATGATCTGTAGATAGATTTTAAACCACAGTCTTCCCCTCATGTTCCAGAAGTCAAAAAGCTAGAGGATTCATACAAGGAAAAATAGAAAATCAAGCAAACAGAAATGAAAGCAACCCTACCACTCCTGAAAAACAAAATTAAATAAGAGGGGGGGAAAAAAGAAAAAAGTGGGGAGGAAAATCTATACAAATGAAGAAAACAAAAAAATACACACACACACACACACACACACACACACACACACACACACATACACACAGGTCTCGCACAAGCCTGGGAGATCAGACACTGAGAAAACAGACCTCAGAATACAAATAATGAAGGGTCCCCAGAATGACTGGTCATATACTACAAACTCAGACATCAAGACACTAATAGACAGAATAGAAAGAAATGAGGAGAAACAAGAGGAAAGTAGGAAAGAGTTGATAACTGAGAAAACAGCATTAAAAATACTGTGGATGAAATAATTAACAAATTAATAAGTATGGAAAGCAGAATTAGTCAAATAGAAGAAAGAATCTCAGAGCTTGAAGACCAAAATACAGAACTAACCGAAACTGTCCAAACCATCGAAAAGAAGCTTAAAAAGACAGAATAAAACCTTCAAGAAATGAACAATTACTACAAGAGACCAAACCTAAGAGTAATTGGACTTCCTGAGGCAGAAAAAGTGACAGAGACATCCCTGGAACAAACATTTCATAAAATTATTCCAGAAAACTTCCCACATCTCATCAGTGATATGAAAATTCAAACACAAGAGATTCAGAGAACCCCTGTAAGACAGCAAATGAGAAGACAACTCCCAGACACATAATAATTCACTTAAACAAAGTAGGTATAAAAGAAAAAATCCTAAAGGCAGCAGGAGAAAAATGTCAGACTACATACCAAGGAAGACCAATTAGAATAGCAGCAGATTTATCTACAGAAATCCTTCAGGCAAGGAGAACTTGGAACCCAATCTTCAAAGATAATCAATTTCAACCAAGAATAACCTACTCAGTTAAACTAAGCTTCATCAGTGAGGGAGAATTAAAATCTTTCCCAGACATTCAATCCCTAAAAACTTACGCTGCCTCTAGACCAGTCCTACAAGAAACACTTAAGAAAGAATTAAACACAAAAGAAAGGGAAAAAATAACAACAACAGTCTTCAAAAGAGTGCAGGAAAAACATTGAAAACACACATGAATCAACCCAAAATTCAAAAGAAAGACAGTAAACAAATAGGAACAACAACAACTTTATAAGAACATCATTACAGGGATAAACACACACATTTCAATATTTAGCCTGAATGTGAATGGGTTAAATGCACCACTGAAAAGAAAAGAATGGCAAAATGGATAAAATATCATAAGGCAACAATATATTGTCTCCAAGAGACTCATCTCACCAGAAAGGACACTCACAGACTCAAAGTAAGAGAATGGGAAGCAAAATTTCAGGGAAATGGAACAGAAAAGAAAGCTGGAGTTGCAATTTTCATCTTAGACAAAATACCG
>NW_006969692.1:3555-4406 GCF_000164805.1 Carlito syrichta | reverse complement strand
CATTACTTTCCTTTCTCACTACATTTTGCTTTTAGGGAGTAAACTTATTCCCCCACAGCATGAACAGATTGCAAGACAGTGGAAAGTAGGCTCCAGGATATTTATACACCTGTTGGTGGATACTATGATCTGTAGATAGATTTTAAACCACAGTCTTCCCCTCATGTTCCAGAAGTCAAAAAGCTAGAGGATTCATACAAGGAAAAATAGAAAATCAAGCAAACAGAAATGAAAGCAACCCTACCACTCCTGAAAAACAAAATTAAATAAGAGGGGGGGAAAAAAGAAAAAAGTGGGGAGGAAAATCTATACAAATGAAGAAAACAAAAAAATACACACACACACACACACACACACACACACACACACACACACACACACACACACACACATACACACAGGTCTCACACAAGCCTGGGAGATCAGACACTGAGAAAACAGACCTCAGAATACAAATAATGAAGGGTCCCCAGAATGACTGGTCATATACTACAAACTCAGACATCAAGACACTAATAGACAGAATAGAAAGAAATGAGGAGAAACAAGAGGAAAGTAGGAAAGAGTTGATAACTGAGAAAACAGCATTAAAAATACTGTGGATGAAATAATTAACAAATTAATAAGTATGGAAAGCAGAATTAGTCAAATAGAAGAAAGAATCTCAGAGCTTGAAGACCAAAATACAGAACTAACCGAAACTGTCCAAACCATCGAAAAGAAGCTTAAAAGACAGAATAAAACATTCAAGAAATGAACAATTACTACAAGAGACCAACCTAAGAGTAATTGGACTTCCTGAGGCAGAAAAGTGACAGAGACATCCCTGGAACAAACATTTCATAAAATTA
>NW_006969692.1:1991-3452 GCF_000164805.1 Carlito syrichta | reverse complement strand
AGTTAGAAAAGGAAGACCACCAAACCCCTAACTTCTGCAGAAGAATCCAGATCACCAAAATAAAAGTCCAAATCCAGGACACTGAAGACAAAAAGATAATACAAAAAAATAAAACAAAAAGCTGGTTCTTTGAAAAGATAAATAAGATAGATGTTCCCCTAGCCAGACTGATCAAGAGAAAAAGCCCAAATAAGCTCAATCAGGAACACAAAAGATGAAGTCACAACTGACCCAGAAGAAATATAAAAGATTATCATAGACTACTATTTACAATTGTATGGAAACAAATGTGAAAACTTAAAGGAAATGGAGGACTTTCTGACATCACACAATCTCCCTAAGTTAAAACAAGAAGACACTGAGACCCTAAATAGGTCAATAACATCAAGGAAATTGATAATGTTCATAAGAAAACTACTGAAAAAAAGTCGTGGACCAGATGACTTTTCAACAGAATTCTACAATACAAGGAGGAACTGACACTAATCCTATTGAAAGTATTCCAGGTGATTGAGAAAGATGGCACTCTTCCCAAATCATTTTGTGAAGCTAACATCATATTGATAACCAAGCCTGAAAAAGACTCAACAAAGAAAGAGAACCACAGGCCAATATCTTCGATGAACATAGATTCTAAAATTTTCAACAAGATCCAAACAAACTGGATTCAACAACACATCTCAAAAATCATCCAACATAACGTAGTAGGCTTCGTCCCCAGGATGCAAGGCTGGTTCAACATTCATAAGACCACACACGTAATTAAATACGTCAACATATGTAAAAACAAAAAATCACACGATTATATCATCAGATGCAGAAAAAACCTTTGATAAAATCCAGCACCCATTCCTGATAAAAACCCTAGAACATCTAGGCATACATGGAACATATCTCAAAATGGTTAAAGCCATCTATGAGAAACCCACAGCCAGCATACTCCTAAACAGACAAAAATTGGAACAATTTCCACTGAAAACTGGAACAAGACAAGGATGCCCATTCTCACCCCTCCTGTTCAACATAGTTTTGGAAGTCGTGGCTAGACCAATAAGAGAAAAGAAGGCGATCAGGATTATCCAGATAGCAAAAGAAGTCAAGTTATCTCTCTTTGCAGATGACATGATTGTATACCTTGAAACCCAAGAGAATCTGCCAAAAACCTCCTGGCACTGATAAAGGACTTTGGCAAAGTCTCAGGATATACAATAAATGCACAAAAGACAATTGCATTTCTATTTACCAATAATAAACAAACAGAAACTCAAATAAAAAGCACAATTCCATTTAAAATATCCATGAAATACCTTGGCATCTACCTAACCAGAGATGTAAAAGACCTTTACAATGAAAACTAACACTACTCAAAGAAGTCAAAGGTGACACAAACAAGTGGAAGAATATTCCATGCTCATGGATTGGAAAGAATCAACATTGTTAAGATGTCCATTTTACCTAATG
>NW_006969692.1:0-1971 GCF_000164805.1 Carlito syrichta | reverse complement strand
AAACACACATGAATCAACCCAAAATTCAAAAGAAAGACAGTAAACAAATAGGAACAACAACTTTATAAGAACCTCATTACAGGATAAACACACACATTTCAATATTTAGCCTGAATGTGAATGGGTTAAATGCACCACTGAAAAGAAAAGAATGGCAAAATGGATAAAATATCATGAGGCAACAATATATTGTCTCCAAGAGACTCATCTCACCAGAAAGGACACTCACAGACTCAAAGTAAGAGGATGGGAAGCAAAATTTCAGGGAAATGGAACAGAAAAGAAAGCTGGAGTTGCAATTTTCATCTTAGACAAAATACCATTTGAGCTATCAAAAATTTAAAAAGATGAAGAAGGTCACTATATAATGATAAAAGGTTCAATCTATCAACAAGAAAAATCCATCCTAAACATATTTGCACCCAACAAAGGAGCACCAAAGATCATAAAGAAGCTTGTATGGAAACTTAAAAAAAAGAATGACTGTAACACTATCATATCTGGGGACTTTAATACCCCATTCACAACCCTGGAAAGATTATCAAGACAAAAAATCAGCAAGGAGATCCAGATTCTCAATGAGACTCTTGAACAAATGGAACTAATTGATACCTACAGAACACTCTACCCAAAGACCACATAATATAAATTCTACTCATCACCACATGGAACATACTCCAAGACTGAACACATCATTGGCCATAAATCAAACATAAGAAAATTTTATAAGCCTGAAATTTTGCCACGCACCTTCTTAGACCACAGTGGAATAAAAACAAATATCAACACCAACAAAGTTCCAACAAAACCCATAAATACATGGACACTAAACAGTATGATGCTAAGCAACTCCTGGGTCAATGATGAAATCAAAACAGAGATTAAAATGTACCTGGAAACAAGTGAAAATGAAGAAACTTCTTACCAAAGCCTCTGGGATGCCATTAAAGCAGTAGTAAGAGGGGAATTCATATCTTTACAAACACACATGAAGAAAACAGAGAGATCACAAGTTAACAACCTAACAAAACACCTAAGGAAGTTAGAAAAGGAAGACCACCAAACCCCTAACTTCTGCAGAAGAATCCAGATCACCAAAATAAAAGTCCAAATCCAGGACACTGAAGACAAAAAGATAATACAAAAAAATAAAACAAAAAGCTGGTTCTTTGAAAAGATAAAGATAGATGTTCCCCTAGCCAGACTATCAAGAGAAAGAGAGAAAAAGCCCAAATAAACTCAATCAGGAACACAAAAGATGAAGTCACAACTGACCCAGAAGAAATATGAAAGATTATCATAGACTACTATTTACAATTGTATGGAAACAAACATGAAAACTTAAAGGAAATGGAGGACTTTCTGACATCACACAATCTCCCTAAGTTAAAACAAGAAGACACTGAGACCCTAAATAGGTCAATAACATCAAGGAAATTGATAATGTTCATAAGAAAACTACTGAAAAAAAATCCTGGACCAGATGATTTTTCAACAGAATTCTACAAAACATACAAGGAGGAACTGACACTAATCCTATTGAAAGTATTCCAGGCGATTGAGAAAGATGGCACTCTTCCCAAATCATTTTGTGAAGCTAACATCATATTGATACTCAACATAACGTAGTAGGCTTCGTCCCCAGGATGCAAGGCTGGTTCAACATTCATAAGACTACACACGTAATTAAATACGTCAACATATGTAAAAACAAAAAATCACACGATTATATCATCAGATGCAGAAAAAACCTTTGATAAAATCCAGCACCCGTTCCTGATAAAAACCCTAGAACATCTAGGCATACGTGGAACATATCTCAAAATGGTTAAAGCCATCTATGAGAAAACCACAGTCAGCATACTCCTAAACAGACAAAAATTGGAACAATTTCCACTGAAAACTGGAACAAGACAAGGATGCCCATTCTCACCCCTCCTGTTCACATAGTTTTGGAAGTCGTGGCTAGAC
>NW_006969691.1:0-754 GCF_000164805.1 Carlito syrichta | reverse complement strand
AAAAAAATGTATTTATTAACATCTGCAAAGAAAGTATACAAAGGTGGGAATCCTGTAAAATAGATTAAAATGCCTAATATTCTAAATATTGACTAATTGTCCACCATAACTTCCTTGTATTTCTAATTTTCTCAATGGGTAAAACTAGACTGCCTATGAAATTAAAATTACTTATAGCATTAAAGATCAATGACTCAATGAAAGAAAGCAAGAAGTGGGACATTATAGAGGTTTTGAATTATTAGCAGCAAAGGAAGGAGCAAATTGAAAAGACTGAGTTTTGAAGAAAAAGTTTAGTAGTATATTGCATAGGGCCCAATAAAAAGTTGATCATGAAAACTAAGCTCCAAAGTCACTGGAAAAATAAGTGTTATGGAAACATAGTAACTCTAGATATAGTGAGTTAAGGATAACCTCAATCTATATTTCTGAAGGAAGAAAAGTTTATTCCATAGGATTGTGGTTTATTTATTTTTTTACTGTAACTAAACAACAACCATTATTGTCATTTATGAAGAGAAAAATGTCAACAATGAGAGTAACAAAAATTATGCAGAGTTTGATACAATTTGTTAAGGAAATATTATCAACATCATTTTATCTGAGAATCATTTGCATACTGCTGTACTTGTACTGGAAATCAAAGGAGCATATTTGTGACAAAAAGGATAACAATCATTCTCTAAGTAAAACAGTAAGTGTAAGGAGGTCTACTATTGAGCTAATTTATTTTTCTCTATTACCCAGCAAGGGC
>NW_006969690.1:0-786 GCF_000164805.1 Carlito syrichta | reverse complement strand
TACTTTTTATGCATTTCTGCCAGGAATACAAAGAATGAATAACTTTAATCCAGTTTCCTCACAAGTGTGATTATCCAATGACAAAATTAATATGCTGGTGAACTATAAAATAATTTTCACAAAATAAACTTTAAAAATAAGAAATATTGACAAAAGGAAAGCAAGGCAAATTGAGCAGTTAGATATTAGTGTAGAAAATTACGTATAAGGATCTTACTGCAGCAGTTTTTTATAATCGTGAAACTAAAAATAATCTAAATTTCTATCAAGGAATGAACAGTTAAACAAGAAATAGAAAAAATGCACTCATTCTTTAGAGTACATTTTAAAACAGTCAGCTGAATCATGTGCACTGATATGAAAATATATCAACAATACATAGCCAGAGAAAAAGCACAATTTAAAGAAAATGCAGTATGGTCTGATTTATGTCTAAAATTACTTTATATGTATTTATACATCTATAAAAATGTTGAGAAAAATAAACAAAAACCTGCTAAAAATAATTCTTTTTAAGAAGCAAATGAGTTTGGAGGGAAGGGATGCAAGAAAAGGCTTTCATTTCAAGGAGATCTGTACGACTTGGCTTTTGCTTAGAGCATGTATCTTATAAAATTGGAAAAAAAAGACTGTTGGTACCTTTTGATAGGAGGGCAACGATTTTATTTTTATCAACATTTGCATTGTGTGTTAGTGCAGTACAGAAACCTGTAGGAGAAAGCAGAGAGGAATAATTGAGCCCTTAAAGTACAACTACAAAATCGATTATCTATACATAACAAATGT
>NW_006969689.1:0-595 GCF_000164805.1 Carlito syrichta | reverse complement strand
TTTATATGTGCTTCATTCATATAGCAACTGACTCCATTTTCAGTAATATCACTTATGCTACTATGTTTTCTTCAATATTCACCTACATGCATAGACACAAAATAAACCATAAAATTATGTAATTCACACATGAAATAGTGAAATGTGAGATATCTTCGCTTTAATAGTATTCTAGTCAAAATTAGAACTCACACAATATATTCATACACAAAACATTGATTTCTGAATGATCACTATTTTGGGATTCCTTTGTGCCAAAATATACCCTAGATTATTCTGATTAGTCCAGGGTTATTATAGCTTTGGTAAAGTACAAACTTTTATATGTGAGTGAATCATCAGTTTTGTATGGGTAAAATTCACTAGGTTATTTTTTCTGGGTTGAGGAGATGCACTAACATGGATTAAGTAAATGTGTTAATGTAGATTAAGAGGATATGCTACCATAAATTAAGGGGATGTACTAACATGAGTGAATAAAGTACTTAAATTTAGAGAACAGTTGTGTGCTGAAGAAACAAATGCAGAAGAAATATTGCATATTCTTCAATTTGTCTAAATTTGGAAATCTATTTTTCACGTATTTAAATTATGC
>NW_006969688.1:0-673 GCF_000164805.1 Carlito syrichta | reverse complement strand
GATTCTATAACTGAGTGCAAAAACAGACAAGAAGTAACTACCCCTTTTAATGTGTTAAGTGCAGTGTATGGAGTGGGAGGACTATGTGAGCATAGATGCAGAAAATGAGCTTCTTGGAGGGGAGGGAGCATTTGAACTTCATCAACTGATTTAGAGGAAACTGGGAAGGAGTTGAGGTTAGAGAGTCAGAGAAGAGCATTTCAGTCAGAAGAACACAATTCTGACTGGGGTATGGAGATGAGAGGGGTGTGGAAGAGAGAAAGTATGCTACTTTTTTAGAACTATGATTTTATAATAGCTGAAGGTTAGCTTAAGGCAGGAAGTATGGGGGATAAGACTGGAAGGGACACACATATACACACTCACACACATATTCAAAGGTGGACAAGTGCAATAAAGGCTCATTTGGGGAGCATCTTTTGTACTGGAGCTTAGGCCATGACCCTTCCTTTGCCTCCATTCTATCTGAGATGTCTTCCCCTGGGAGACCACTTCCAGTCCAGTTCCTGGGAGCTATAGGTGTCAGGAAACCTCCAGGTCTCCTGATTGACAGTATCCTGACAATGAGTGCCTTGGAGTACACCAGCCAGATCTTCCTCATATCCTCTGCCTCTGGTGCACCTTCTTTTTCTAGGGCCATGACAAGGAGGTGAGCGATGCCCATGGCTGCCTA
>NW_006969687.1:0-1286 GCF_000164805.1 Carlito syrichta | reverse complement strand
TTGATAGAAATCTGCCCAAAATATGTTTCAGTAGAAATAGTAAATATGAGCACATAGCAAGCTGAATTCATACCATAAGTCCTAAAAACAGCAGCAATTTTCATATTTTAAGAAAGAAGATGTTAAATTTGCCACATTTATTTAAAAACAGAAAATGTAGTCTTAAGATTAAATAGTTACTGCTTTTCCTTAGACTAATCAAAAATTGAATCTAGAATTCTCTCACTAACCTCCAGCAATTCACTCCATTTTCTCAAATTACTTTTTATACACTAAGTGGGCTTCACATTACATAATGCAAGCATTCTTTCCAATCCCCACATATATACCTCACAATATTTGCCACTGTGTATCACTGTGGTTTCGAGACCCACCTGGGCAACTTGGCGAGACCTCATCTCTACAATAAATCAAAAAATGAGTCGGGCATGGTAGCGCGCGCCTGTAGTTCCAGTTACTTGGAAGGCTGAGGCAGAAGGATGGCCGGAATCCAGCAGGTCGAAGCTGCGGTGGCTGGGAGCAGCCACTGCACTCCAGTCTGGGCGACAGAGTGAGACTCCAACTCAAAAAAAAAAAAAAAAGCAGAAAAAATAATCTAACGTGTTCTGCTTACTTAAACACAAACATACAAACACCTCCTTACACATTCTTCACAAATAATAGGTTAACTGTTATTCTTAAAGAGAAAACCAGTCAGTGGACATAGATATCATTCCTCCACTAGAAATCTATTTTATGTAAATTCCTTCACATCAACTCATGCATTAAAACTACTAAAATGAAGGGCTTCAAGGGTACTTATATAGCCAGAAATCATAATTTGCAGTCCAGTGATTTAAGAAAGACAAATATCATTTATTTATTTAAATCACTTCATACCCTATCTATATTCAGTGGTAAAGATTGGAATTTTCTTAATTGTAATTTGTATAAACCTGATGACTTTATTTCTATTTTTTTAAAAAGTAAATATACATGCAAATCACTAAATAAACTAAGAGGTAGTTCTCCCTATCTGCCTCTCAGTATCAGCAGACCTCAATTTTCATAACTTCTACTTTTATTCACTACATACTAATATATAAAGATTCCAACCAGTGCCCAAGTTTTAAAAGGGTAAGGCATACTTCTAATTAATAAGAAAAAAGATTAAAATGTTTCCTCTCATTAATTATTGGAAATAATGTGCTATACAAAACAAAATTTTCCACCTAGAAAATCTAAGGTAGCTAACCAAAATATTATTAGAGAATTGAGTAAGTTCTCCAAATAAAATATCAACATAG
>NW_006969686.1:0-707 GCF_000164805.1 Carlito syrichta | reverse complement strand
GACTCCAACTAAAAAGAAAAATAATTGGTGTGCATTCATTACACACAAACTTAAACGGTTCCAAAACCTTTGCTCCATTTCCCTTTATCTGAATGAGCTCACCTCACATTGTTTTCTTAAGAATTTACTTTCCAAACTGTATTTTTCACTTTAATTCCCCAATGGGTTCACCGCAAAATTTTAACAATAGGAAATATTTGTGTTTAGTACCCAGGTTACTTCTGCTTTCAGGGCATCCCCATCCCTGGTATTTTTCCACATAGGCTGTTTTTTGATGACTTGATGCTTGGAGCTCACCTATGCCCTCCTTGAGAATCTTGCTCATCTTTTTTTTTTTTTGAGTTGTGGAGTCTCACTCTGTTGCCCAGGCTGGAATGCTGGAGTGCAATGGCATGCTCACAGTCACCCAGCATCGACCTGCTGGGCTCCAGTCATCCACAGTCTATCAAGTAGCCAGAACTTGAGAGAGATTCCAGCACCTCAAGAATACTCCTGCAGCCGGGGAAGAGCCCTACTCCTGAAGAAGTACCCCTGCACATGAAAAAGAATCCCACCATGTGAATCTGAGGGTGAGTACTCACCTTATAAAGAGTTCCTGCACCTGAGGGAGAGCCTCTGCACCTGAGCAAGAACCAAGCAACTGACCAAGAGCCCTTGCATCTAGGGACAGTTTTTGCACATAAGGGAGAGCCACTGCCCATATGGGA
>NW_006969685.1:0-761 GCF_000164805.1 Carlito syrichta | reverse complement strand
CCCCAGCAGGTGGTGCTATCCCATGACTACAGTCCAGAGGAGAGGGAACGTGCTATGGATCCACACCGAGCCATGGCAAATTCACTGGGGGAGTTCCACAGGCCTTTCTACAGGCTAGGGGCCTGGCTGGCAGTGGGGATCTCAGAAGATCCTGCTTGTGGGGCTTCATGATCTGAAGTCGTGGTTTGCTTCAGGCATGAACTGGGAATGACCATAGCGGCGGTATCCACGACTACAGGAGCAGCCCAGTCCCACTGTGGCGACTGCAGTAGCAGCCCGGTTCGTGGTGATATCCAAGTAGCGGCGGTGGGTGACAGTGGCAGCTGAGCTCCCTGTGAAGAGCAGGCTGTGGATATGGGGGCTGCAGCCCCTGGGAGAGAGCTAGGGTCTTTATGGGTGTTCTCTTTCACCCTACCGGCCCGTCGCCATTTTGCTGGAAGTCTGATTAAAAACTTAAAAGCAATTTTTGATCATATGACAGATTTGAGTTGATCTATTTATTCTTCTTGGTTAATTTTTACATTAATAACCCAAATAAAATTTGGAAAATGGTCACATAAATTTGTAAGTGAAGAGTTTTAAATGCCATAGAATGAATCTCAATATTATTGTATCAATGTCTTTATTCTAGATAAAAGCTACATTTGGGTTACAATACTTAAATATTTTCAAAATATATTTTGAGAGAGACTTCATACAATTAATGTCCAGAAGTAATAAAAATTGTGGGGAAACATTTTCACATAAAAGCCTTCATTCTC
>NW_006969684.1:0-2359 GCF_000164805.1 Carlito syrichta | reverse complement strand
TGTGAGCCCCATTCCCTGGGTGCCCAAGGCAAGAGGCTGCCTGAGCACAGGGGTTGGAGACCAGCACAGGTGATGTGGCCAGACCTCTCTAGGCCAGAGGTCCCCAAAATCGAGTCAGGCGTGGTAGCCCCTGGAGTCCCGGCTACTCAGGGGCCGAGACAGAAGAAGCACCTGAGCCCGGCAGGTCAAGATCCCAGAAGCCACTATTGTGTCACTGCGCACCAGCTTGGGCGACGGAGACATCAGTGACAAAAAGACACCTCCAACCTGCATCACTACAAGCATCTATGTCTCCCCAAGGAAATATCCACGTGGACATGGGACATTTGAGTGATCAAGAGAGGAAGTGGCCCACCCCCACCCGAAGGTGTCAGACCGGGTTACCGGAACCTGGGCTGACCACGGCATTGCTGGTCTGCCTTGATCGCTCTGTGGCCATCGACTGCCCTAGCTCAGGGCAGTCTCTTCCATGAGTTCACATGCTCCTTTGCCAGGGGCACGAGTGTGGAGGGAAGAAGCAGGCTTTCTGGGGCACAAGACTGAAGGTGCGGGACGGACATGTCCAGTGGTCACCTTTAAAACCTCCCACAAATGACAGGTCGGAAAGTGCCTTTTCCTCTCCCATCCCTGAGAATGACTCCTCGTGCTGGGTGGCATATTTGCTGGTGGTGGTAGTGGTCGTGATTATTTTTATTTGGAGTCAGAATTTGGATCTGTGCAGGGGCACACGTACGACCACCATGGACACCACCTACCAGGCTCAGGTGATCCTCCCACCTTGCCCCCCTGAGTGGATGGAACCAAAGGACTGTGCCACCACTCAAGGCATATCTTTGGATTTGTTTTTGATGACTGAGATTAGACCTCGCTTCATGTATTGCACTGGTGTCAAACACACAGGGTCAGGTCGTCCACTCGCCTGGGCCTCCAAAGGACCAGGATGCCAGGATGAGACCCTGACTCAAGCCTGTGATTTTGGTGGTGGCAGTGGTTGGCATTTTTATTATGAGTCAGAGTCCCACTCTGCAGCCAAGCCGAAGTGCAGGGGCCTGCTTTCGGCCACCATGGCCTCCACCAGTTGGGCTCGGGTGATCCTCCTGCCACGACCTCCTGAGTGACTGGAAAGACAGGTGTGTGCCAACACTCTTGGCTCAATTTTTGGACTTCTTGTAGAGACGAGGTCTTGCCAAAGTGCTCAGACTGGTCTCAAACCTGGGGGCTCAGGCCATCCTCTTACCTCTGACTTCCAGAGTGCAGGGTTGAGAGACATGAACCCCTGTTTCTGGCCTCCACACCCCTCTTGGGGCTCCATCACGTGACCTGCTCCCGTCCAATAACCCAGGACCCTAGAGAAGGTGATCAGAGTCACCCTCCAAGTCCTCCCAGGGGGAGTGCCTGGCACAGGGGTGTGTCTCCCCTGTGGCACCGAACCCTCTGCCCTCCTTGTTCCTCAGGGTGGACCCAATCACTCCTCCCAGGGACCACCTTGGGGAAATAGAGGGTGTAACTCTCAAAACTTTGGGGGAGCACGAATGGCTGGCTGACTCTCGCGTTTCCCCTCTACACTTGGAGATGAGATGAGAAGATGACCAGAACCTGGGAGCTGAGACCAGGTTGGGTACCATAGCAAGCCCCCATCTCGACCCCACACAAAACCCAGAAAACCTTGGGTGATGACAGGCCTTGATGGGAGGATCGCCTCCAGCCCAGAGTTCAAGACAAGGCAGGAAGACAAGGATGTCGACCAAATGGAAATTCTGTGTTTGCAGGAGTTTTGAAGGCCCAGTTGAGAGGATGGCTCAAGTTGGGTGGTTTGAAAGCAGTCTGGGCAAACTAGACAGGAAAGACAAAGAAAGAAAGAAAGAAAGAAAGAAAGAAAAAAAGAAAGAAAGAAAGAAAGAAAGAAAGAAAGAAAGAAAGAAAGAAAGAAAGAAAGAAGAAAGAAAGAAAGAAGGAAGGAAGGAACGAAAGAAAGAGAAATAACAAAGGAAGAAAGAAAGAAGGAAGGAAAGAAGAAAGAAAGAAACCCATCTTCCTGTAAACCTTCTGCCCTCAGTTCTTCCCCTCACGCATCCCTCATATATGAGTGTCCTCCAAGCTCAGCACCTCTCAGGGAAAACACCTAATGACTGCCCCCGTTTTGGTGTGGTTGTTCCCAAGTCTTCCCAGCCATATTCATGCTGGCTCTCCTCTCCGAGGTGAGAAAAGTGCCCCAGTTAAGCTGACAAACCGACTCCACAGTGAGGACCTTCCGCCAAGAAAGGCCAGGGACACGTGCCTCACCTGAGGTCATTTCTTCCCCTAGTCCCATTTTTCCTGCCTAAAAAGCCAGTTGCCTACTTAACACACCATGCACAGT
>NW_006969683.1:0-685 GCF_000164805.1 Carlito syrichta | reverse complement strand
TTACTTGCCCACCACATTATCAGGCATTTTAGAAACTCAAGAAAGTAGTTACGAGCAAGTTGAGTCCGTCTTTTTGCACTGGAGTAGTGGCTTCAGATGGATATATGCCACGCTGACAGAAAATGCCGTTGAGGCCAAATACTGAAGAACCGCTGCTGCGGCCACGCGCAAACAAAGCTGCAACTCCCTGGCACACCGCCAGGAGTCCTCATTTTTTATTAAGCAGAGCTTTGCTCTGTAGCCCAGGCTGGAGTACAGTGGTGCAATCACAGCTCACTGCACCTTGAACTCCTGGATTCAAACAATCTTCCTGCTTCAGCCTCTGGAATATTGGGGACTACATGTGGACATCACCAGCTCAGTTAATTTTAAAATTGTATATAGAGACAGTGTCTCACTATGCTGCCCAGGCTGGCCTTGAATCCCTGGCCTCAAGTGATCCTCCTGCCTCAACCTTAAAGCCCTGGGATTGTAGTTGTGAGCCACAATGGCTGGCCAAGAGAAACTATTAATAGCTTTAGTCTCTGAAACAAGACAAGATGTCAACACTTTGAGTATAGGACTAGAGGTCCTGACCAATACAGTAATACATGAAAAAGGAATCAAAAGAATAAGGGTAGAGAAAGAAGGGACAGGAAGCCAGTTGGAGACATGGAAAACCCAACAGAATCAAGAGACAAACCAT
>NW_006969682.1:0-518 GCF_000164805.1 Carlito syrichta | reverse complement strand
GAAGGTAGAGACAAGTTCTTTCTGAGGTGTCCGGGCAGGTCTCGGCATGTGGGATCATTTCAGCCCTTGGCCTCGGAATCCAAAGCACTGGGATGATGAGGCTGAGTCCCTGAGACCAGCCTCAATCCTTCGTCAAAAAAGGAACAGAAGACCTGGTGTGGCAGCACATGCTTGGAATTCTCACATTCTGGGAGGCCGAGGTGGGAGTATGACAGGAGCCCAGTAGCCTAAGACCAGCCCGAGCCATGCAGGGAGACCCCTTCTCTGCACCCATGAAAAGAGGGGGTCTTGGGTCGAAGTGCATGTCATCCTGGCCACTCCAGAGCCTGAGGCAATAGGATCACTGGACCCATGATTTTGAGGCTGGAGGTGATCGATGGTCTTATCCCAGGGCCCAAGCCTGGGCCACAGAGCCAGATTCTGTCTCCAAAAACATCAGAATCATACACAGATTCTCAAATTAGCATGGTGTGTTCACAGGGCAACTGGCTTTGGAGCCAGAAAAATGGGATTGGGGG
>NW_006969681.1:0-741 GCF_000164805.1 Carlito syrichta | reverse complement strand
GATGACATATGATGGAGTGATCGGGAGAGGTAGGGGCCGACCCTCTCCCAAAGGTAGCAGACCAGGCAGCTGGAACATTGGCTGGCCGTGGCATTGATGGACCGCCTTGATTGCTCTGTGCATGACAGACACTCTAGCTCGGGGCCATCTGTTCCGTGAGCTCACATACGTCTTTGCTGTGGGCTCATGTGTGGAGGGTGGAGGCAGGACTTCTGGGGTGTGTGAGCCAAGGTACAGAACCGACGTGCACGGTGGCCACCTTTGAAACCTCCCATGAATGACAGTCCAGAAAGTGCCTTTTCCTCTACCATCCCTGACTGTGACTCCTTGCACTAGGTGGCAGGGGTGGTGGTGGTGATTGTGATTATTATTATTTGGTTTGGAGTCGGAATCCCACTCTGTCACCCAGGCTGGAGCACAGCAGCATGCTCACAGCCACTGCAGACTCCAGTTGCTGGGCTCAAGCAATGCTCCCACTTTGGCCCCCAGAGTGTCTGGAACCATAGGCCTGCACCACCACGCCCAGCTAACCTTGGGATTTATTTTGATGGCCAAGATGAGGTCTTGCCCCACGTCCCAGGCTGGTGTTGAACCCGAAAGCTCAGGTCGTCCACTGGCTTGGACCTCCGTAGGGCTGGAAAGCCAGACTGAACCCTGGATTCCAGCCTGTGGTTGTGATGGTGGTGGTGGTTGGCATTATTATTCTGACTCAGAGTCCTTTATCTGTCACCCAGCCTGGAG
>NW_006969680.1:0-819 GCF_000164805.1 Carlito syrichta | reverse complement strand
AGTACAGCATTATGTCGTAGATAGAGAAATACTAGGGGATTCAATGGAAATACTCCTTTAAAAATATAAATTGTGTTAAAACATAAAGAACGTGATTTTATATTTTCTTCAAATATTTAAGGGAATCTTTTATCTAAGGATTGCACATCTGTAACATTTAATCAAAATAAACAAGCAGAAAATACAGAGTGCAAAAAGATAATACACACAAATTTTAAAAATGGAAAAAGTGGTATTAAATTACAGTACTGTTTTATTTTCTAAATTTTTTAAGATTTATTATGCATTCTGTCTTCTGAATAGCTCTTAGTTACATTGAATCTCAAGGTTGACTTTTCTTAGAATGATATAGATCTAGAATCTCAACAAGTTTCAATGTAAGTAGAATAAAACATTCAGAATTTATTTGACAGACACTGTAGTTGTCAATATTGAAGGCAGAATTATACCATGAATTCCAACGTATTAAAAGGAAAAGGAGTTATTATTGGAGTATTTTACAATTCTTAAAAAATCAATCTCGGCATAATGAACATTTCCAGGCTCAACCCTGAATTGTAACCACTTTTATAGTAAAAAATATAAATATAGTCAGTTGCATGTTTTACAGCTTTATTTTTTTATTTATTTAATAATTTATGTTAATTTTTTTTAAAAATGTGGGTTACAATTGAGAGTTAGGTACACAAACTTTGATTTTGCAGGGTCCCTGGTTGATGAGGTATGCCCCTCCCTTCCTTAGGAGTATCCCTCCACTGTGATTCTCACCCCTCCCCCTAAACAGTTTTTCACTACTGTCATTACTTTGTTACAGCACAG
>NW_006969679.1:0-671 GCF_000164805.1 Carlito syrichta | reverse complement strand
TCAAAGCTGCAGAGGCCAGTGGGACCACAAGAAGACTTTTTTATCAACCAGAGAAATAGCAATAAGTGTGAAGGCTGGAGGGGAACGATTCTGGCAAGGGGAAAAACTGATGACAAAGGCAAGAGAAGAGGGAGGTGTTGGAGCAGTGTCGGCAACTAGGTGAGAGAAGGTGTGGCCTTGTGGGCAGGTGGTGGAGTGGGTCTCCACCTGAAGCCTGGAAGGTTCCTTCACAAACAGTCTGCGACATTGATGCTGAGAAGTGGGGGAATGAGGTGGAGGGTGTTTGTGGAAACTGTCTCCTACTTGCTCCCCACTTCCTCTGCGATTTAGGAAGCAAGGTAGGTGAGGAAAGAGGAGGAAAGTCAGAGGCTGCAGGGAAGTGAGGACTACTAGACCGGGCATGGAGGAGTGACTGGACCAGCAGAATGCAGTGAGATCAAGGCAGCATCGAGGGCCCACTGGTGGCTCCTGGCCGTAGAAGGAGAGCCTGTCCCTTCATGGGATGTGGCAGCTGTATGTGTCACCACATGGAGGGTGCTGGTCTGCCCCGAGGGAGACTTAATCAAGCAGGCAGAAGGAAACAGAGCAATTAGAGGAATGAACTGACTTGTGTGTTTGGGCCTCTCATCCCAGCTCTTCACAAGGCCTAGCTTTATCCCTGGCCTTCTTTC
>NW_006969678.1:0-5323 GCF_000164805.1 Carlito syrichta | reverse complement strand
GATTTTAATACTTTAACATGTATTTACATTACTTTATGGTCCAGAATATGGTCTATCCTGGCAATTGCTTGTGTTTACTTTAAAATTGTGTTGCTGTTGTTGGACATGTAATTCTCTAAGTTAGACTACCTTAATTTAGTGTTTTCAAGTGTTCTATCTACTAACTCTATTGTTGCCCAATGTGTTCTGTTGGTTACAGAGAGAGGGCTGTTAAAGTTTGACTCAATATTGTGGGAATCTTGTTCCATTTTTGTTTTTTGTTTTTTTTTAGTATGTGACAAATATCCTCAGAAGAGGCACTTTCAATAAAGAGTTATTTTCTAAATTTTTTTAAAATTTTCTTTTTAAAATTTTCTTTTAAAGATGTGGGATACATCAGGATTATGTATACAAGTGGTCATTGAAAAGGTCCCTTTCATTTCCACCAGTTTTTGTTTTTATGTATTTTCAATGTCTGTTACTTTATGTAGACACTTTTAGGATAGTGAAGGTGAAAGGTTAAAATCAGTAAAGTAAACATGGAGTCACCTTAGCTAAAGTGCAGACATTTCAAAGCAGCCATATTTTAAAAACATATGTAGACTACAATTAAGGATTAGGTAGATAAGTGGTCATCACACAGGTAGAGTTTGGGCCTCCTTTGGTTCCCACTGCATCTAGTTTGGGATCAGGTACCCTTATTGATGTTAAGTGCCTCCTACTCCCTCCCCGTCAGTGTCCTGCTGCTAACAATCTCTTTCTTATGGTATTATAATTGTTCAGGGTCTGCTTATGAATGACAACATGTGGTACTCAGTCCTTTGTTTCTGTGATAGATCATTGAGTATTATGGACTCTAAACATCAAGGTTCCTGTGAAGTCCACAATTTTGTCTTTCTTTATGGCCATCATGTTATGTACCTCATTTTTTCAATCCAGCCCCACTTTCAATGAGCAGCACCATTGCTTCCATGTTTTTACTGTTGAATAATGCTGCAGTAAACATGTTTTACTCTATGAATAATGCTGCAATAAACATGTGTGTGCAGATATCTTCCTTATAGAATGGTTTGAGTTCCTCTGAGTATATTCTCAGAAGGGAGATTGCTGGGTTGTATGGAAGGTCTATTTTTAGATCTTTTAGGAATCACCACACTGCTTTCCACCAAGGTTGTAGTTGTTTACATTCCCATCAACAGTATGAAAGCATTACCTTTTCTCTGCCAGAATCTGTTGTCTTTTGTTTTATTAATGATGGCATTTCTTACAGGAGTTTGTGGTATCTCAATTTTGATTTGCATTTCTCTGATCATTAGTGAGACTGAGCATCTTGTTATGTGAGCATTGGCTGCTCATATATCTTCTTTTGGAAAGTTTTTGTTCATGTCTTTTGTCCATTTTTTAATGGGTTTTTTTTCCTTTTGGCACATTTGAGTTCCTTATAGTTCCTGGATGTTAGGCCTTTACAGATATACGGTTGGCAAATATTTTTTCCCATTCTGTGGCCTTATCCCCACTCTCTTGATGGTTTCTTTTGCTTTGCAAAATCTTTTCAATTTGACGAGTTCCCACTTGTCTATTTTATCTCTTATGGCATGGGCATCTGGGATTCTGATCAGGAATGGGTGTCTTTTCTAACATCCATAAGGGTGTCTCTTGTGTTTTCTAAGATTCCTATAGTTTGTGGTTTTGCATTTAGGTCTTTGATCCATTTGAGTTACTTATTGTACTTACTTTGATCCATTTGAGTTACTTATTTGAGTTACTTATTGTGCTACACACACACCCTGCCCTATAATCATTAGTCAAGGACAAACCCAGCTAACGAGGGATAGCTATTGATAATTGTTTTGTAACTTGTATGTGTATTTTGTACTAATTACTCTTTCATTCTAAGTATCTGTTTCCCAGAAGTGCAAGACCAAGCTAAGCCCACCAATTGTAGTCAGCCTCCTGTGACTGCCCACGAGCCCACCAGTGGAATCACAGGATACTTGCCTTGACAAAGGTTAAGGAAGCAAGATTGGTGTTATCAACACCCAAGAATGCAGTTGCTGGAGATTTTAACTAGCCCTGCCTCCTTACAAAAACTTGTAAATCCCTCTCTGCTTAGAGTATATGCCATGCTTCTCTGTGGGCCTTGACCTCATGTGCTGTGTAAGGTGGATAATAAACTTATTTTTCTTTTGCAAATCTTTGTTTAATTCCCATGGCACCTGATTATCTTGTTTCAGTTTATCTTTAAATTAGTCTTCCTTAAAAATTGACCCTATTCCGATTATATGTTTTTCAATGTCAGTGATGTATTATGCTATTCATGTATATATACGTGAAGTCTTTTTCCTTGTTTCTTATTTTTTGAAACAAGTTTTCACTTTATTGCACAGGCTGGAGTGCAAGTGGCATAATCATGGTTCACTACAGCCTGAAACTCCGGGACTCAAGTGATCCTCCTGGCTCAGTCTCTCAAGTACTGGGGCTATAGACACCCACCATATTGCCTGGTTAATTTTTCTTTGTTTTGTAGAGTTGGGTCTCACTTTGTTGATTATCCTGGTCTTGAACTGTTTGCCTCCAGAAATCCACCTATCTCAGCCTCCCAAAGTGCTGAATTATAGGTATGAGCTACAGTGCCTGGCTCTATTTATTTTCCATTTCCTCCCCATTCATCTACTGGGTATTGTTGTTTCTGCCCTTTTTGAAATCCTGAGAATTCTGAAATCTCCACCACCTGGAATATTTTGTGATTGAAACACAGTAGGTACTGCTCATCTCTGATATAATGCCACTGTCTTGATAATGTCACCATCTTGGACTCACGCAGGCAAATAAGTAAAATAAATACAACTTCTTTAAACTTATATTTTTGTCATTCATATGTCCTATGTCCCTGGGTGTTCAAGGTTTTGTATTCTCTTTATGAAAGGACTAAACTCACTTCTGGTTCTGAGTGTTATCATGTTTACTGTATCTGTCTACACATCTGTAAAATTAGATTCCTGCTTAGTGTATGCTGAATAACAGCTACATGTTGCATATGACCTTAATTTCATGTGGCTCTTCTGAGTTTTTGAGATGAGAACTATAATAAGTCTATTATACAAGAGAGGAAACTCAGGTTTAGAGGATATAGATAACTTAGCCAGGTACATCAACAGTAAATTGTGGGTGTGCATTTCAGAATCATAGCTTTTTTTCCCCCTCTACATTCAATAAGACTTGATTTTCTACAAATGCCAGGTTCTGTTCTTCTATATGATTTACAGCTATGTTTAGGGAATATGGCAGTGAACAATAAAGAAATTATCCTCATCTTCTAGTAGTGAATGTTGGTGAAAAAAATTAGCAAATATATATACAATTATAAACATATAAATATGAATTAAGTGAATGGGCAAAATAAATACCATGTGGGTAAGTACTACCGAGAAATGGAATGCAAGGAAGGGAAACGAAGAGTGTTTGCCAGTGGGGGGAATTTGAACTTTGCAGTCATAGTTAAGGTGAAATTTAAGAAGGAATATGAAAAGGTTCTCAAAGACAACAATGTGCATTTCTGGAGAAAGGTAGAGGGAACTGCCAGATGGGAAGGCCATGAGGCAAGAACATCCATAATCAGGGAACAAAAGTACATTAGTGTGTTGGGGAAAAGACCACTTACTGTGGATAGTAGAAGAAAATAAAATCAGAAAGCAAATGGAGGGCTGAGATTCTCAGGGCTTTAAAGGCATTTTGAGGCATTGTTTTTTAAAAATCAAAAACTATAGGAAGGTTTATGTGATATGACTTTATGTTTTGGCAGAAGCTCTCTGGATGCCATGGTGATTAGATACTGCTGGAGAGTGAGGACAGGATTGGGAAGAGTCATTGATTCAAAGAACTGATTTCCTCAAGCTTTTAAATGAGGAATTGCCAACGATAGGCCCACAGATCATTTTGTATGACCTGCGAGTTCATTTTGTGAGGCAAGAATGATCCTTACATGTTGAAAGGGTATTTAAGAAGTAAAGGGAAAAGGAAACAGGGAAGAGGAAACAAAGGAGAAGGAAGAGAAAAAAAGTATGAGGACGAAGAGAGGTAGCTACAGACACTAGATATGCACCACAAAGCCAAAAATCTAAGAAATCTGGTATTGTTGCCAAGAACTGAAGTAAAGCATCTGACTGATAGTAGATTTTCAACAAAGTCAGGGGAGGAATACATAAGTAACTTAGTTACTGAATATATTATAAAGTGATAGATGTTGAGAAGTATCTATGGCTTCATTTACAAACTTCACAAAAAAAGACCATTCATTCCATTGAGCTGTTGAATAATAGTCTGGATTCCAAAACAGTGAAAAAAAGACACTGTGAAATGTGAACAATATAATAAAATAGTATATAGCTACAAGAAAATAATAACAGAAAATAGCACAAAGACTTTTTATAGAACTGAAATATTTTCATGCAACTTACTGAATTTAGTCTTCAAATCTACAACTTGGGATAATCTTCAGATCCTTAATGGTTTATTGTTCAAGGAATAACATATCTGTAATTTATTGTTTTATGAAGTTTGACATGTGATCATGTGTTTTTGGAGTTTCTATAAACAATCTGGGTCCAATGTACGTTTTAGCTTGTTATTTTATCAAACATAATCAAGAGTTTATTCCTTACTGAAATCTCCTAAAAAGATATGAAAGAACTATATTTAAATGCCATGATTTTAAACCATTTCTGCTCCTGGAAAGGTTAGAAAAGGTTTAGAGTACTTCTCCTCTTTGTAAGCAGAATTTGGGTCTGAGCCAAACTGTTTTGTGTCTTCAGCCTTATTGGAGATGGAAGTCCATTATTTTCTCTGACGCATTAAAGAAATATTATGATCAGATGGCTAAAACCAAATGTGTACTATGTTAATTATGTCAATGTGATTTTAAAATAGATTTTGTAAAAGCAAAACATAGAGAAATATTTTTACTGATCTCTGACCCTTAGTTTCAGGCTCTTTGTTTTGCATGCCATTTAGTACATAACCTCAGCCCAAGAGAAAAAAAGAAGCCAATAAATAAGCCAAGAAACAAGTTTTAAAATAGATGAAGTTGTTTATAGTATTTTCCAAATCTCTTTTGTCATGTTGAAACTTCCAACTCCTAGGAAAATGATCCATTTTTTCCTGGCCTTAACACCCAAAAGTCCATGTTTCCTCTCTTGGGCATAAGAACATCCAGAGTTCTGTTTCCTTGACAACAATGTGAAGGGAAGAGTGGACCTAGCTGGCAGACTCACAGTGACCACTTTTGTTGATCATACTTTCATCCAATACATTGCTGCACTATTAACTTGCAAAGAAATGATGTATT
>NW_006969677.1:0-1106 GCF_000164805.1 Carlito syrichta | reverse complement strand
ATATGTTCTCCATTACCTATTGGGTCTTTGAGGTTTCTCCAAAGATGAGTTGGTTAAGAATTTGAGGATTTCATTCCTGTCCTGTTCCATTTGCCTATGGACCTATTCTTCTACCAATACCAGGCTGTGTTAATTGCTGCATACCTATGGTAAAGTTTGAAGTCTAGAACAGTGATAACTCCTACTTTGGTTCTTTTGATAAGATTCTTTTGACTATTCTTGAGTGTTTATGATTTGTCACCCAGACTGGAGTGCAGTGGCTGCTCCCGGCCACTGAAGCCCCGACCTTCTATGCTCCTGTGATCCTTCTGACTCAGTTTTCCAAGTAGCCTGAATGACAGGCATGCACTACCACACCCGGCTGATTTTTGGATTTATTGTAGAGTTGAGTTCTCACTGCCCAGGTAGGATTCGAACCCGCAGGCTCAAGCAATCCACTCACCTCTGCCTCCCAAATGCATGGGTTACTGCACTACCACACCCGGCTGATTTTTGGATTTATTGTAGAGTTGAGTTCTCACTGCCCAGGTGGGATTCGAACCCGCAGGCTCAAGCAATCCACTCACCTCTGCCTCCCAAATGCATGGGTTACAAGCTGTGCCACCGAGGCCTGCTTGTATGAATTCTTTATTGCAATCTCCACGTCTGAGAAGAATGATATTAACATAACGGTTATTTCATTGAATCTGTAGACTTCTCCAAAGGCTAATTTTTACATTAAAGAGGTAAGCAAAGTCAGGGAAACAAGCATGTCAAATTGTCATTTATGTCATCAACCTCAAAACTTTGACATCATAATGGGAGGGACCTTGACTACTGAGAAATCCTTAGGCTTCAAGGGCTTGTGTACAGTGCTCTGCCAAATGCGGAAGACATGGTGGATTTTATTCCCAAGAAGTGAATAAAACCATGTGTTCACACCTATCCAAAAACTTCTCCAGGTTTAAGTGACTATTCCAGAATTCACTAAACGAGGGAGTCTTCTTCTTTTTTTAAGGCAGTATTTATTGAGAGGAAAGGAAACACCCACACTGTGAGGGGACCTGAGTGGGTTTCCCACAAAGTAGTGTTTTATTATATGGTCACCAAATCCTATTGGAGCTTCG
>NW_006969676.1:0-470 GCF_000164805.1 Carlito syrichta | reverse complement strand
ATAATACACTCTCAAGAAGGGAGAGTGAGCAGAATCAGCCTTCAGAAGCTGCTGCTTCTGGCCCCAACTATTGCTGAGCCAATAATAAAGGTGGTCAGGCCACAGTGGCTCAGGCTGTAATCCCAGCACTATGGGAGGCCAAGGCGAGAGGATTGCCTAAACCCAGGGAGTTCCAGACCAGCCTGGGCAACTTGGTGAGACCTCGTCTCTACAGTAAATCACAAAAACTAGCCAGGTGTGGGGGTGTGTGTCTGCAGTTCCAGCTATTTGGAAGGCTGAGTCTGAAGGCTTGCCTGAGCCCAGCAGGTTGAGGCTGTGGTAGCCATGAGCATGCCACGGCACTCCATCCAGCCTGTGCAACAAAGAGTGAGACTCCAACTCTAAATAATAATAATAATAATAATAATAATAATAATAATAAAGGTAAAAGTAAGTCATGATTTTTTTTGGTCAAGCTTGGCTATTGATGT
>NW_006969675.1:0-785 GCF_000164805.1 Carlito syrichta | reverse complement strand
TTTTTGGATTGAGGACGCGTACAACAATGATTCTTTATTCGTACATAGTTGGAGGCCCATGTAGTGTCCTGTATGTGAGGACTCTCTTTCCCTTGACTCCTGTTTTGAAACCCTGATTCTTGTTTAACCCTTAGTAAGAAGTCATGTAGATTTTTTGATAGAGAAACCGTGGAAAACAGATATCTTCCTTTTATTAGCAAGAGGCCATGTAGTTTCCTGTATATGAGGATTGCTATTACCCATATTCATGTCTCGAATCCCTGATTCTTCTTTAGCCATCAGCAAGATGCCCTGTAGGTTTTCAGGGCTGAGGCCTCGTATAACCCAGATTCCTCATTTTTATTAACAGCCGTGTAGTTACCTGTATATGAGTACTCCTGTACACAGATACATGCGTCGAAAGCTTGATTCTTGTTTAGATCTTAGGAAGACGCCGTATACATTTTTGTAGATTGAGAAAGCATGTCACACATTTTCCTTATTCTTTCGTAGGAACTGTCATTGCATTTGCCTGTATATGAGGATTTCATTTTCCTAGTTTATGCTTCAAAAAACCAAATTCGTGTTTAGCCCTTAGGAAGAAACCCTATGGATTTATTGGGATGGAGAACACTTGTAAACTAGATTCCTTATTCTCCTTTAGCAATACACAGTGCAGTTTCCTGTACATGAGGACTCTTTTCCAGATTCCCACTCCCAAAACCTGAATGGTGGTTATCTCCTAGCAAGACAGTCTGTAGGTTCTTGGGATGGAGGCCTCGTGTAACCAAGATTCCTTATACTTG
>NW_006969674.1:0-734 GCF_000164805.1 Carlito syrichta | reverse complement strand
TACTATAAATGATGGCTTTTTTTTATGCCTCTGAATCCTGAGATCTTTATACTCTCCTGCCATTATATATGGCTGCTGTTCTCAGTCAAATGCTTTGTTTACTTTCTCCATTCATGAGATTTTTTACTCCATCTTATGAACGCAGCTCAGTGTGACCTCATTTCTCTCCTTTGTGCTCCCACAAAACTTTTTACATACTTCTACTGTAGCAATTGTTTCATATATCATCATAAGCTATTTTTAAATTGGAAGACTTCTTAAGAAAAAAGGCAGAAGATCATAGATATAGATATGGATATGTATGTAGCTGTGTGTGTGTGTGTGTGTGTGTGTGTGTGTGTGTGTGTGTGTATGCATGTATTTGAATTGTCCCCATTCCACCCCGTTCACCTTAAATCTTTTTTTGTTTGTTTTTCTGTGTCTCTATAATCTACTGTTGTCAATAAGTTATCTGCCATTACATTGTTATATTGTATTTTGAGGACAGTTGCTCTATTTTATTTATACTTATAATATTTTGTTTTGTAATAAACTGTGACATGCAGTTCATAAATATTTGTCAAATATAGATATTTCTAAAATATATATACTGCCACATTGTTTGCAAATTTGGAGTGACTTATAATAGAATCTTGTAAATAATCTGTTTCCTTAACACACATAAAATAGTCATCAGTTTGTGTTTGTGGAGTTTTTTGTAAGAGCAAATATATATCATACCAAAAAAGTACTCA
>NW_006969673.1:0-932 GCF_000164805.1 Carlito syrichta | reverse complement strand
AGAAAAGACTCCCATAAAGTTCTTGAGGAATTGGAGCACAAGATTCCTGGTCTCTTTTCAAAAGACACACTAAAAATGTGGCGACATAGAAGCCCAGATTGCTGGTTAAACCTTATCAAGAGACTTTGTAAATTTAGGCGATAGAGAACTCCAGGAACCGATTCCCTTTCCGTTATCAGCAAGAAGTCCTGAATTTCCCTGTCCATGTGGATTCCAAAACTCTCTGTACAAAAATGCAGAAGCCCAGATGTTTCCTAGGGACGTGGAATCCATGGATCCTGGTTACATTTTAATAATTCGTACTAAATATTTGGCAACTGCAAAGCCCTCGGCCCCTCTCCAAATAAAGTACAAACGGAAATTTAAGGATTACCAAGTTCATCTTAAGACCAAAGTTACATCCAAATACGGCAGTATGATACTTTTTTCCGGGAATCTGGCCTCACTTGTCCCGAGGAACTTAAGGGATTTGTACTACCAGACACCCAATTACAACTCTCAACAACACCAGATATTGCTGGAGTCCTGAAATGACTGATTCATAGTCCCCACAAGCCATTCAGGTTTCTACTCCGAAACCTGAATGGTTGTTATCTCTTAACAAGACAGTCTGTAGGTTTTTGGGATGGAGGCCTCATGTAACCAAGATTCCTTATACTTCCGTAGTAACAGGTTGTGTAGTGTTGTGTATATGAAGACTCCCATTACTGAAATTCCTGCTTTATTCTCATCAACACGTCAAGATATTTCCTGGTGACCTAGAATTTCAGTTGCTTAGATATCAAGAGAAAGATTCCCATAAAGTTCATCAGTAATTGGAACCCAAGGTTCCTGGTCCCTTTTCAAAAGACACAATAAAAATGTGGCGATATAGAAGCCCAGATTGCTGATTAAACCATATCAAGAGACTTCTAGAATTAGGCGATAGAGAA
>NW_006969672.1:0-827 GCF_000164805.1 Carlito syrichta | reverse complement strand
TAGTGGTCAGTCATGGTCAGCCGGAGCCCGTGCAAATCAAACACAAACCAACCAATCAGTATCTCTGTAACCGCACTCATACAATCCATCCAATCCTGTGTGGACAAGTTTGTAATGCCACCCCACTCCTTCCAAATCGTGTATAAAAAAATGCTTGCAAACGTGAGTCGGGGTTCTGGTTCCTGTACCGAACGGACGTGAGCCCAGACGAGCCTGAATAAAGACCCTCGTGTGATTTGCATCACAGCTGGCTCTTTGGTGGTCTCTCGGATTCAGGATTCGGGTACAACAAAAGAATGATGCTGGGTGAAGCTCCCTGCCTCATTATTTATAAAAAATCATAGGAAGGGTGAAGAGGACCTATACAAGATACTTGTGTAGTGATACGAAAAGTAGCAAATATTTGCAAAGCTCCTTTAAGCAACTATTTTGTTTCCTTACTCTATGTTTTTTGGGGGTACACAATTTTCTTATATTTATTATGTAGTATTGCAGTGGCCCTATATTATTACACAAATTACAAGTATTGATAGCTTTCATTATGGATGTCCTATCCTAAGGACTTTATTTACCCATCTAAGCTGATGCTCAAAAATATCTTGTGACATTAATCTTTTCTTCACCATTTTGGAGGTTTAGGAAGGTTAAAATTAATCTAAGGTGATAGAGGCAGCAGAGCTGGGCTCAACCATCCACATGACTCAGTCCAAAGTGTTTATCACCAGAGTTTTTCTGTGAACTCTTGAGGGAATCCTGAGTATCTGGGAAAGGTCTTCAGTTCCTGTATGCACAGCCTCTGTCCCTACAGAGGCTTCTCTGGTGATCAA
>NW_006969671.1:0-5199 GCF_000164805.1 Carlito syrichta | reverse complement strand
TTATGGAAATTGGAACTGGGAACCAATTCCTATTCAGAATCCTAAAGGCCAATACCTTAAGAAATAAGATAGACAAGTGGGACCTCATCGATTTAACAAGCTTCTGCAAAGCAAAAGAAACCATCAAGAGAGCAGGGAGACAGCCCACAAAATGCGAAAAAAAATATTTTCCAACTGTATATCTGACAAAGGCCTAACATCTAGGATCTACAAGGAATTCAAACATGCTGAAAGGATAAAATGTCTCTTAAACTCTACTGAAGTCTATTATAAGCAATTTTTTACAACTGCACTGCTCACTTATACTCAATCTTTGTTCTAGGAAGTGGAATATCTTTTTAATATCTTACTCTAATACTAGCTTTTAGGTCATTAAAAAATGGTAACAATGAACACTTCTGATGACAGATATCTCGGCATTTGCTGACAGCTAAATAAATAAAAGGATTGAAGAGTGATGAAATATTAAGATGTCTTTAAAAAGTATGGACTAATGATTAGTTAAGAGCATCTCATCTGTGTCTGGTTTCAGTCCCTCTGGCATCTTGTCTATCAACTCTGGAGCATAGAAACACGGTCCTCAGGTTTGTCAATATGGCACGCATGTAGGACAAGGAAGAAAATATGGAAACATCATCCTCAAAATTTAGAAAGTCCTTGCACCACCACTCTGAATTTACAAGTCTACCATGACCTTCTGAGGTTCCATAATTCCATCTCAGTTTATAGCTAGCATTTTTGCTACACTGTAAGTGGATTTCTGGAAAGAAGAGATATGCAATGAATAAAATCCTTTGCATGCCCATAAGTTCAGTTCTTGTGAGTTTTAAACAACCATCATCAAGGGTCATATCAATAACTCACTGAAGAAAGCAGAAAGAAACTCTTCATGGAATAAGCCCATGACATTGATCTGAGTCTATTCCTTAAATCTGTTTTTAAAAGTCTGAACATGTGCATTCATTAAAGCCTCTGATATCAATGGTAACCATACAACAATTTTGACTTAAATGTACATTGAACAATAACTTTGTACTGTCAGGCTGCATTTTTTTTATATCAAACAAAATCATTATAGAGAAATTTGCTAGAGTGGGCATCTACTGAATATCTCTTATCTGATTCTTTTCTCTAATATGGTAATCTGTTATTTGTTTAATTATCTGAAAGTTGAAAGTTGCTAGGCAACCCAATGGAAATTTTTAAGTCCTTTCACTCTGAGTAGGCTATCATTTCAGATCAATCTTTCTGCTAATGACAACCAATACTTTCATATGTGATTACAGGCCTGCTCCATCTTTTCATGAGCTGAGACTGTTTAGAATCATATGTATTTACCTTTGTAATAGAAGTCGGGGAAAAATAATATTCTGGCTTCTCGCAGTAAAACGATGATAAATGAGAACTTAGAAACTTATGGGAGAAAAGTTTTCTGCCTTGGATTATTTTAATCAATAAAAATGATTGTATTTTTAATAATATTTGCTTTCCTTTAGCACCTTTGCAGCAAGGCCCCAAATTGCTTCTGTATTATTTTATGCTACTGCATTGAGGCAGAGGTCTGTAAGTACTCCCATAAGCTGTTGGTGATTCAGGTACTGAGGCCCCTAATTGGAGGCAAACAAACAAGCTCTGAGGCCTCTGCAATATCTCAAGGTAAATTTCAGTAGAGAAATTCTGCTGAAAAACAACTTGCCAGATTGCTTTTTTTTTTTTTTTTGAGTTGGAGTCTCACTCTGTCACCCAGATTGGAGTGCAGTGGCCGCTCCTGGCCTCTGCAGCCTTGACCTGCTGGGCTCCAGTTATCCTTCCACCTCAACCTTCCAAGTAGCTGGAACTACAGGCGCATGCTACCACACCCGGTTAATTTTTTTTATTTATTGTAGAGATGAGATCTTGCCAAGTTGCCCAGGTGGATCTTGAACCCGCAGCCTCAGGCAATCCATTCACCTCGGTCTCCCAAAGCGCTAGGATTACAGGCTGAGCCACCAAGCCCGGCATGCATTTTTTTTTTAATTTTTAAAAAGCTCATTGTTAACATGATTGTCTTAGAAGTGAGCCTATGTTTCTTTTCTCACACTTCCCCTTTTTAATTTCTCACTTAGCCAAAGCTAATTATTTCCCAAGTGGTTTTCCTTTTTTGTTTAAGATAAACAGCTTGTAATTATTTGCCTGTAGTTTTGGTTGTTTTCTCTGTGTATCTGGGAGCTGCAGGTGGTGTCACTGATGATCACTGGAAATCAAGCATGTGGGGTTCTTGGTATGTATATTTGTGTTTGTATATATATAGTTATTCTGCTTTACATTGGAATCAAGTTCCAGTTACTCACTGAAGACAGGATTGTTTCCCAGGCTTTGGGAGAGCAAGTGACTAACGTAGAAGATTAAAAACATCAGCACCATTACACATAGCGACCTGATCTCTCTTGGTATGAAGAAATAGATGAACAACAAAATATTGGAAATGTCTGGCCAAAGTATATCTTGGCTTTTTCTGCTTGGTTTTGGAGAGATATCTGTAAGAAGATTTTTCTTTTTTTCTTTTTTTTTTATTTTAATCAATATTTTTTATTATGGTATTGTGGGGTACAGTTAAGGGTTAGGTATACAAGTACGTTTCATTCAGGCACCCTGTTGATAAGAGGTGTTTCCCCATCCCCAGACAGATATTTGCTGCCATTGATCCCATCTCTCCCCCCCCCCATAGTTTCCCACTACTGTCAGTCATTTTCTTATATTATTACATTGTATGTTAAAGGTCCATTATATGAATGAGAACATGTGATACTCGGATCTTTGTTTCTGTGTACTCCAGTTCCATCCAGTTTGCTGCGAAATTCATGATTTTGTTCCTTTCTATGGCTGCGTAGTATTCCATCGTGTATATGTACCACATTTTTAAATCTAGTCCTCTTTTGATGGGCAGCATGGTTGCTTCCAGGTTCTTGCTATTGTAACAATGCTGCGATAAGCATACGTGTGTGGTATCTTTTTTATAGAGTGATTTGTGTTCTTCAGGATATATTCCCAGTAGGGGGATTGTGGGCTCATATGGGAGGTTGATATTTAGAGCTTTTAGGAATCGCCACACTGCTTTCCACAGAGTTGCACTAGTTTACACTCCCACCAACAGTGTAGAAGTGTTCCCTGTTCACTACACCCTCTCCAGCACTGTTATTTTTTGAGTTGTTGATAATTGCCATTCTGACTGGAGTTAGGTGGTATCTCAGTGTGGTTTTGATTTGCATTTCCCTGATGATTCGTGAGGTTGAACATTTCTTCATGTGTCTGTTGGCTGTTCGGATGTCTTCCTTTGTGAAGTGTCTGTTCATATCTTTTGCCCATTTTATAATGGAGTTGTTTGTTTTTTTATTTTCAGCATGTTTGAGTTCCTTGTAGATCCAAGATGTTAAGCCTTTGTTGGACCTGGTGTTGGCAAATACTTTTTTCCCAGTCTTTAGGCTGACTCCCTGCTCTCTTGATGGTTTCTTTGACTTTGCAGAATCTTGTCAGTTTAATAAGGTCCCACTTGTCTATCTTCTCTCTTATGACCTGTGAGTTTTGGGCTTTGTTCAGGAATTGGATGCCAGTTCCAATTTCCATGAGGGTATGGGCTTCATTTTCTAAGGTTCTTATGGTTTGAGGTTTTACGCTTAGGTCTCGGATCCATTTGGAGTTAACCTTTGTGCTTGGGGATAGATAGGGGTCCTGTTTCAATCTTCTGCATGTGGTCAGCCAGTTTTCCCAGCACCATTTACTGAATAGGTTCTCCTCTCCCCAGTGGTAGGTAGTGGAGGCTTTGTCGAAGATGAGTTGGTTGAGAAATTGAGGTTTTGCTTCTGGAATCTCAATTCTATTCTATTGATCTATATGCCTGTTTCTATACCAATACCAAGCTGTTTTGATAATTGTAGCTTAATAGTAAAGTTTGAAGTCTGGAAATGTGATACCACCTGCTTTGTTTTTTTTGTTTTGTTTTGTTTTGTTTTTTGCTGAAGATTGTTCTGGCCATTCTTGGACGTTTGTGTTTCCATATGAATTCCTGTGCTGTTTTTTCTAGGTCTGAGAAGAATGTTGCTGGTAATTTGATGGGTATTGCATTGAATTTATAGATTGCCTTAGGTAAGATGGACATCTTCACAATGTTGATTCTTCCAATCCATGAGCATGGGATATTTTTCCACTTGTTTGTGTCATCTTTGATTTCTTTGAGCAGTGTTTTTGTAGTTTTCATTGTAAAGGTCTTTCACATCTCTGGTTAGGAAGATGCCAAGGTATTTCATTATTTTTGTGGCTACTGTGAGTGGAATTGTGTTTTTTATTTGGGTTTCTGTTTGTTTATTATTGGTGTAAAGAAATGCGATTGTCTTTTGCACATTTATTTTGTATCCTGAGACTTTGCCAAAGGCCTTTATTAGTGTAAGGAGATTTTTGACAGATTCTCTTGGGTTTTCAGGGTACACAATCATATCATCTGCAAAGAGAGATAACTTGACTTCCTTTTTTCCTATTTGGATACCCCTGATTGCCTTCTCTTCTCTGATTGCTCGAGCCAGGACTTCCAATACTATGTTGAACAGGAGGGGTGAGAGTCGGCATCCTTGTGTTGTTCCAGTGTATGGAAACAAACTTGAAAACCTTTAGGAAATGGAGGACGTTCTGACATCACACAACCTACCTAGGTTGGAGCAAGAAGAAATTGAGACCCTAAATAGACCAATAACAATCAAGGAAATCGACTACATAATAAGAAAACTACCTACAAAAAAAAATCCCTGGTCCAGATGGCCTTCCTGCAGAATTCTACAAGACATTTAAGGAGGAGCTGATACCAATCCTACTGAAGGTATTCCAGGTGATTGAAAAAGATAGAACTCTCCCTGTCAGAGACTGGCTCCGACCGAGGGAGGGTTGGACCTACACCAGAGAGTCAAGACGTGAGAAGAGACCACTCGGAGGCAGTTCTTCTGGGATCAGTCTGATCAGGACTGAGTCCAAATTTTATTCGGACTCCTTCCAACTTATATACCATTTTCTATACCCTCCAGCAGTGTGATAATCACTTGCTGGGGGCGTACAAATTCCATGCATATCACACTTTACAAACTATGCATCACAAGACCATCACAAGACTTGCAAGTTCCAAGCAAACAATTATAATTCCATGAATCATGACGTGCGTTCACAAAACTTACATTA
>NW_006969670.1:0-759 GCF_000164805.1 Carlito syrichta | reverse complement strand
AAAAGAATTGGGGTTATAGCAATCCTCAGTCCTAAAATCAACAGGCCATCTGCTGTGGGTAAACAAAAATCAGGGGTTGGAAGCGGGAACATCGGTAATAGCAGTCTTCATATGCAGAATCTATGTGATCTCTAGCTAAGGAGAACAAAGAATCATCTTTTACATGGTTCATCCGTCACAATATCTACATGACATCTTGCTAATGGCAAAACAAGAATCAGGGTTTCCAAACAGGATTCTGGGGAAAGGGAGTGCTCATATACAGGACATTACACGGCCCCTTGGTAAAGAAGAATTAGGAATCTGTGATACACAAGTCCAGAATCCGAAAAATTCTCAGGGTGTCTTGCTGCGGTATAAACAAGAATCAAGGCTTCGAGCTCGTCTCATGTTTCACAGATATTTGGCTTGTGGATATTATGAATCAGTCATTTCAGGACTCCAGCAACATTCTGGTCCTCTTGGGAGTTGTAATTGGGTATCTGGTAGTACAAATCCCTTAAGTTCCTCTGGATAATTAAGGCCAGACTACCGGAAATAAAGTATCATAATGCCATATTTGGATGTAACTTTGGTCTTAAGATGAACTTGGTAATCCTTAAATTTCCGTTTGTACTTTATTTGTTGAGGGGTTTCGCAGTTGCCAAATATATAGTACGTATTATATAAATGTAACCAGGATCCATGGATTCCACGGCCTTAGGAAACATCTGGGCATCTGCGTTTTTGTACACAGAGTTTTGGAATCCACAGGGACGA
>NW_006969669.1:0-528 GCF_000164805.1 Carlito syrichta | reverse complement strand
CAACAGAGGCCTTAGAAGTGATGCGGAGCTTTTAAGTATGAATGTCTGAAAGATATGGTTGTGCTATTGATGGACATAGGAGGCCCAGAAGGAGAAAAATGCTTGTGCCGAACAGTATAATGATTCCCGATAGTGCAAGTAACATACCCAATCCAAAGCAGCCTAAAGCCCTTCTTGTTCTTCCAGAAGTCGGGGAATGGATAGTTCTAGATTTGGTTCAGCACCTCAAAGATGTCAGGACTCTCAGTCAACTTCTCTGAATCTTCTGACCTCCCTCTCATGTTGCAGGGTGTCTGTCTCAACTTCAAACAGCACGTATTTGCTGATGATAGAGAAGGGAAGGAGTCTCTCCCGGTATCTCCTGGTGTCTCTCATCCCCAGCAGCTCCACACTAGGTTTCTCCTAAGCTCCACTGGCCAGGAGTGGTCATGTTTCCACGTGCTGCCTCAGAGGTGACCTGGAGAACCAGCGGTGGCATTGTCAGGGTGTTCCATGGGAATGTCAGCTCAGCTAGCAGGGACAAAGATG
>NW_006969668.1:0-1286 GCF_000164805.1 Carlito syrichta | reverse complement strand
CAGCTGACTAAACTAGCAAACTAACCCACCTAGGCAGCTGGCTAGACACTGGCTTAACTAGGTGACTTAACTAGCTAGCCAGCTTGCTAGACAGCTGAAATAACTCACTAGTTACCTAACTAGCAAGCTGGCTAGCTAGCTGACTTAACTAGCTGACTAAATTAGCTAGCTAGGTAGCATATCTAGCTGACTTAACAAACTAGCTTTCTAGTTTGCCAGCTGACTTAAGTAGCTGAAATAACTAGCGAACCAGCTTGCTGCCCATCTGACGTAAATAGCTTTTTAACTAGCTAGCCAGCTGACTAGACAACTGAATTAACGTGCTGACTTAACTAGCTAACCAGCTGTTTAGGTAGCTGACTAAAGTAGCTGACTTAACTAGCTGGCCAGCTGTCTAGCCACCTGATTTAATTGCCAATCTACCAAGCTAGCCAGCAGCCTAGCCAGTCGATTTAATTAGCTAACTTAACGATGTAGCCAGCTGGATAGCCAGCAGACTTAACTACTTATCTACCTAGCTAGACAACTGGATAGCCAGTTGACTTAATTAGCTGACATAACTAGATAGCTGCCTACCTACATAGCCCACTGACTTTCCAGCTGACTTAACTACTTACCTAGCTAACCTGCTGTCCAGTGAACTGACTTAACTAGGTGACTTAACTAGCTAGCCAGGTTTGTATCAAGCTGACTTAACTAGATAGCTACCCTGATACACAACTGGCTAACTAACTGACTTAAGGAAGTGTATTACCTAAATAGCTGGCTGAGTTATCTAGCTGACTTAACTAGCTAGCTACCTAGCTACCCAGCTGACTTAATTAGATGACTTAAGTAACTAGCTACCTAGATAGAAAGCTAAATGGCCAGCTGACTTAATTAGCTGACTTAACCAGCTAGCCAGCTGTCTAGCCAGTTGACTTAACTATCTGACTTGACTACCTAGCCAGCTGATTGTACAGCTCAATTAACTTGCTGATTTAACCAGTTACCAAGCTGGCTAGCCAGCTGACTCAACTAGCTAGCTACCTAGCTAGCCAACTGGAAAGCCAGCAGAAGTAACTATCTGATGTAACTAGCCAGCCAGCTGGCTAGCCAGCTGACTTAACTAGCTTGCTACCTAGCTAGCCAGCTGGCTAGCAAGCTGAATTAACTAGTTGACTTAACAAGCTAGCAAGCTGGCTAGCCAGCTGACTCAACTAGGTGACTGGACTTGTTAGCCAGCTGGCTATTCAGCTGATTTAACTAGCTCAGATCACTAGCTTACCAGGGGGCTAGCCAGCAGA
>NW_006969667.1:5687-12680 GCF_000164805.1 Carlito syrichta | reverse complement strand
TTTCCTGAATTCATTTATCATTATCACCATTTTGGGGATGGAGCCTGTTAGGTTTTATATTTGCATATATATGACCATGCCATCTCCAAACAGAAACAATCTTGTTTCTTTTTTTCTGATTTGCATCTCCTTTATATATTTTTCTTCTCTAATTGCTTAGGTTAGGATTTTCAGCACTATGATGAATATAATTTGGAGAGCAGGCTTGGTTGTCTTTTCCTAATCTTAATGCAAACATTTTTAGCTTTTCACGATTAATTATGATGTCAGATGTAGACTTTTTAAAATAGAGTTTTTATTGCTCTGAGTTATCTTTTTTTATTCTGAGTATTTGAAAATTATTATTATCAAGGTGTGTGAAATGTTTATTCTGCTTCTATTGAGATCAGCATGTCACTTTAAATAGGTTCATATAATAAATCACGCAAAGTTGAAATATGTTTGCATATAAGAAGTAAATTCCAATTGATCATGAAGCAGGATGCTTTTAATGTGCTACTGGATTCAGTTTGCTGACATTTTGTTGAGAACTTCTATATCTAAATTCCAGCATAGTGGTCTGTAATTTTGTTACCTTTGTCTGGGCTTGGTATCTGGGTCCTGCTAGTCCCATAACATGCATTTGGAAGTATTCTCATTTCTTTAATTTTTTGAAAGAGCTTGATAACATTAGCATTTATTCCTTAAATGTTTGGTACAATATTCCAGTGAAGCCATTTAGTCCTTGACGTTTCTTTGTTGAGAAAATCCTTGACTTTTCATTGCTGGGAGTCTTATGATCTCTAATTCATTCTCCATACTAGCATAGATTTTTCTCATGATTTAGTCCTTTTAGGTTGTATGTTTTTTACATTTTATCAATTTCTCCTAGATTGTCCAGAGTTTGGTGTTATAATTATTCATACTGACCGCCAATATTTTTAAAATTTCTGAATTTTTAACTCTATTTGTTTTTGTCTTCACTCCTTTATTTTATTTTATTAGTTTTTTCAACTAAGGGTTTGCTTTTTTTACTATCTGTTCAGTAAACCAGTTCTTTGTTCCTGTGAATTTTTTATTGTCCCTACATTACTTAGTTTGTCTCTGCTCCAATCTTTGCAAAAATAGCCTTAAGGATTTCTCACAAAAGGAATTTGCTCATGAGTTGTTCCTGAATAAATGTGTTTGTGGAAAGAATAGAGGTCCAGGGCTCCTACTCTGTATGTTGCTGACTTGACTTTCCATCAATTGAATATTGACAATAAGAAAAGCTCTTCAATCTTGAGATAATTCTCACTTGGTCACGGTATGCTACCCTTTATACATACTGTAAGATTTGATTTTTAACAATGTAATTAATAAAGCTGGCATCCATATTAATAAATGAGATTGTTCTGCAGTTTTTTCCCTTACTATATACTTTTTAAGATTTGGGATTAGATTATTATTAGTCCCAAAGTACCAGTTAAAATGTATTCCTTTCATTTCAATTTTCTGGAGATTTTATATAGAATTTATATTGTTTTTTCTTTAAATGTTCAGTAATAGAATTAAATGAGTTCATATACACTTGGATTTTTATTTATGAAATTTTTAACTTAAATTTTAATATATCAATTTTTGTCAAAATAATGTTATATAAACTTTCTGAAATTATATAGTTTTTAGATTTCTTTTTTTTTTTTTTTTGAGCCGGAGTCTCACTCTGTCGCCCAGACTGGAGTGCAGTGGCCGCTCCCGGCCACCGCAGCCTCGACCTGCTGGGCTCCAGTGATCCCTCTGCATCAGCCCTCCAAGTAGCCGGAACCACAGGCGTGTGCTACCATGCCCGGCTGATTTTTTGATTTATTGTAGAGATGAGGTCTCGCTGCCCAGGCGGGTCTCGAACCTGGGGGCTCAGGCAGTCCACTCACCTCAGCCTCCCAAGGCGCGGGATTACAGGCTGAACCACCGAGCCCGGCTAGTTTTTAGATGTCAATAAATTTGTCAACCTCATATAAACTTTTCAATTTATTGCTATAAAGTTGTTCATAATACTACATTGATATATTTTTAACCCGTAGAATCTGTTGTGCCATAACCACTTCCACTTTTGACATAGGTGATATGTATGTATGTGTGTGTTTATTTGTTTCCAATTGTCTGACTAGTTGTCTACTTTCTGTACTTGAAAATTATAAACCAAGTTGGCATTTATTTAGATGCATTATTTAGAATATGTGTTTACATATATTTGGAGATTTTCCAGTGGTCTTTCTTTTGTTGATTTCAATTCAATTATATCATACTCTGTATTATTCAAATCTTCTTACTTATAATAAGAAGCCAAATTTCTCATGACTACTTTAAATTTTAGATTAATGAGACCAATGTTTCATGGTTTACAGTATAATCTTAATTAATCCATGGCTTGTAAATTCATATGGAGTGTTGTAGTAAATTCAATTAAACCATGTTTGTTGATAAAGTTGTTCAAATTATTTCTATCTGATTTTCTATTATTTGATTCTTTATTGAAGTATTGAAATCTTTCTGAAATTATAAATTTTTCTACATTTCCTAGCAATACAGCTATGTTTTGTCTTATATCTTTTGAGTTCTGCTCTGTGCATAAACACTCATATTGTGTACGCTCAATAAATTAACACTTTGATGAAGGGAAAATCACCTTTTTACTCCTGTTAATATCCTGTGCCCTAAAATATATTCTGATCTATATAAATATAAAGCCATTTCAGCTTTCTTTTGCTTACAGTTAACATTTTATAACTTTTCTTTTATTTTTTCCTTTATTCATCTGTATGTTTTTAATGAAAATAAAATGCTAATAGGCTCATAACTTTGTGTTTCAATTGTTCATCAAATCTTTTTTTTTTTTTTTAGTTGGAGTCTCACTCTGTCGCCCACACAGGAGTGCAATGGCTGTTCCTGGCCACTGCAGTCTTGACCTGCTGGACTCCAGTGATCCTTGCGCCTCAGACTTCCCAGTAGTCGGTACTACAGGCATGCGCTACCACACCTGGCTAATTTTATCAATTTATTATAGAGATGAGGTCTCGCCAAGTTGCCCAGGCAGGTCTTGAACCCACGGGCTCAGGCAATTCACTCACCTCGGCCTCCCAAAGCGTGGGATTAAAGGCTGAGCCACCGAGCCCAGCCCATCAAATCTTTTTTATCTGCCTTTTATTTGAGATGTTTATGTCATTTATATTTAATGCCATTATTGATAATGTTGGATTTAGTCTAGCAATTGTTATGTATGCCATATTGTTCTATATGTACGTGTTCACATTTTTTTCTAATTCTGCATTGTTTTTAGGATATTTTGAGGTACTTTAATGATTCTATATGCATACATCTAAATTGTGCAACGGGGCCTTTTTGTATATCCCTTTGCTGCATCATGGTGGAGAAATTCCTTCAAAAATATGCTGAAATAGTCATAGCATTCACCTCACTTTTTTAGAGCTCCCATAAATGACAGCCCTCCATTGCCTGATTTACAATGCCTTGAAAACCATTGATTCAAATATTTCAATCATTTCTTTGGTGTTTCTGAAAGTAGGGTATATCTTGTTAGAAGGTAAGTGTATCTCCGTTACTAATTCTTAATAAGCAAAAATATAGAACCTACTTAGAAAAAAACTTAGAAAGAACTACTTAGAAACCTAAGTAACTTTACCTACTTAGCAAGATTAACTTTAGCAAGTAGAGAATTGCAAGTAAAGCATCTCAAAATTATCATATTTTTAACTCAAAAAAGTCCCATGTCTATTTCTAAATACCCTCAGTTTGTATTAACAAGTATTCAGGAATCTCAAAGTTTGTCTCAAAAAGTTGGGTTTTAAAACCTCACAGAGTTTACATATATCTTAATGGGGTTCACCCTTTCTGCTTTCAAACTCAACTGCCTCCTCCTTTGCTGCTTATGATACGAAGCTAAAGGGACATGCACAATCACTTAAACAAAAATAAACTGAAATTTGAAAACAATCTAGTGTACATGGGGCTATTTGTTCTTATTATGACTCTTTATAGTAAACCTGTTGCCTTATTCTTAAAGAGACTGAGTACCTTTCTTGTACCAGTGTCTTTTCATGGAAAGAGTTTCTCATTTATTTTGAGAGATCCCTGAGAGGAGTCATCCTGAAGCCCCTGGCAGGTGCCAGGGTGACCCAGTGGCTGCTCTTCATCCTTATATCACAGCCAGTTGTGCTGACCAGGGCTCTCCAAATACAAGTATGTTATCAACAACGCTGTCTACTCTAAAGTCACAAGGAACAATCTGGCTGGGTGGTTCCATGGTGTTTTCACTCAAAAGGAGACTACAAGACTTCCTAAAAATTCACAATGCTACATTGTACCACCCATGATTAATAATGGAACCTCAGGTGGTCTGTGTAAATGGGGGACTAATCCTAAATACAAATGGAGACTGACCAATGACAGCCTAGGAAGAGGAGAGGTATCTACAACACTGGAGTTAAAAGTTGGTCTAGAGAACAATGCTGCAGAGCTGCTGCTCCTAGAGTAGTGATCACTGGAAGAACCATGCTAAAAAGTCTCCAGCTTGTAATCCCAGCACTTTGGGAGGCCGAGGCAAGTGGATTGCTGGAGTCCGTGGATTTGAGAGCAGTCCGGGAAACTTGGCCAGACCATATCTCAACAATAAATAAAAAATTAGCCATGTGTGGTAACGTACTCCTGTAGTTCTGGCTACTTGGAAGGCTGAGGTGGAAGAATCACCTGAGCCTAGCATGTCGATGCTGGGGTGACAACTGCACTCCAGCTTGAGTGAAAGAATGAGACTTCAACTCAAAAAAATAAAATAAAATAAAATCTAGCTAAACAGGACACTGAGGAAAGAGTGTTCCTGCTCTTGGCCATTGGGTATCCTAATTTGGGCTAGCAAGTATTTTTCCAGCCAAAGGGATGATTACAAGTTGGAGTGGTGCTGGATAAATAAATATAGGTGAGCAGATACAGACTGACAACTTTTCAAAGTGCCACTGAACTGTTCATAAATTTGGACTGGGAAAAAAGGGGAGTTCACTAACCCCAAAGTATCTGAAAGTCAAAGCCTTAGAAAACAAGTTTGCCAGTGTTAATGACCCCAAGTGAGCAGATGTGTTTGTTGAGATGCTTGAATGACTCGTATGAAATTGATAGACTTGCCAGGGGTAACAGGCATCATGGTGGAAAGGACTGGATGAGGCGTGAGGAAGGAAGAAGGAGGATGGGAATCTACACACAACGTTGTCTTGGACTTCCTTCTGCCAGAGTGAGACTTGAAGGAGAAGGGTATGGGGCTAGGAGGCAAAGGGACAAGCAGGATAGGAGAGCCAGCAGCCAGGTGAGAAAGGTGATAGGAGGAGCTGAGACCTGCAAAGTGCAAGTTACCAGAGATAGGGAGTTTGTGCTCTTCCCGGCAGGTGAGAAAAAAGAAGAAAAAAAGAGAGAGAGAGATTGGGTGGCTCAGCAGGTTGCCATGATTTCTGTTCTACCCTCTAGAGCCTCTATCTTATCCTTTAAGATGTTACTCTTTCTTTTTACACCCAATGTTCTTCCCCAAGGAGCCTAGATCCTTCTGAATCACCCTGCAGGGACATTTGGTTTGTGGGAACAGCTCACCTCTATCCCACAACAGGTGCAGTGGAGGTGACAGCAGCAGGGGCAGTGGCAGGAACTTGCCCTTGGAGGGCCAGTGACTGGCAGCTCTTGGTGGGAATGAGTTCATGGTGTAATCTGAGTCCTGTTGCCCTCTTTCTCCTTCTCAGGCATCAGAATTATCAAGCCTGGAGAGCTGGACACTCCAACATTTCCTTGGGGAACTTCTCCAGCTGCAAGGAGAAGCCTTGGGTGAGTCCAAGAGCATGGTTGCATCTGTCCCATGAGGTAGGACTTCCCCAGCAGAGCTGTGTGCACTGGGATCAGGATTTTCTTCCCAGAAGAGCACATCTGACACACTTGGGCCTTCTCACTCAGGTTCTTTTTCGAGCATGAGCAAGGGAAGTTTCCCTCCAGAGGCCCACGACTGTGTCCTATGGAAGAGAATTCTCCCTTGGGCTGTAGGAGCTTGGATGTCAATGACCCTTCTCTGTAAGGGTGGACACTTTTTGTGACCTCTGGCTCTGTGGAGACAACCTTATTCTCCCCTTTCAGCATTTTTGGGATCCCTTGGGCCCATCCCTTGAAGTCCTGTGGGAGCCTGTATGGTCTCATTTCCATAGGACTGACCACCTGCTTGGGTGGGGAAGGCAGGAGGGGACACTTGTGGCTGAGAGGAGCGATCCTTGTGGAGGTCCAGCGTCCACACTTCAGGGAGTTCCCTGCCGACAGAGCCGGTTTCTTCTCCGGGGCTTGACCCCGGGATTCACATGGCAGGGTCCCCTGCGGGAGAGGCCACCGCTCCTTCGGGCGATGTAGAGTCTAGGGGGCGGAGTCATAGGACCCAGACGAGGGTTCAGCAGCCTGCGGGCAGGAACAGGGAAAAGCGTGGGCTCAGGAGCCGCGGGGTGGCCCTGGCCAAGCGGGGGAGCCTGGCGGAAGGCGGGGACGGCTGGGATCCCGCGCCGCCAGCGTCGCCGGCAGGGCCATAAAATCAATTTAGCGAGTAAGTAACTGAGTAAGTTGCCCATGGCGAGCGGGTTGCACGCCTGCGATCTCCAGAAAAGAGTCAGTCACCCAGACGAGTCCCCTAGCGACCCACCCCTCTCTCAGTCAAGCACACACTGGCCGGTCCCGCGCCTGTGACGTCTCAATGGGGCTCGTGACACGGGCACGGAGGTTCAGGAGGGCGCGTGGTCGCGGCTGAGCCCCAAGACGAGGTGACAGCGGGCACCGCGAGGACACGCCAACCGCCGGGCACCTGTTCCTTCCAGCACCGCGGGATTTCCTGCTGCCCCTTGTTGCCTCCAGGCGGGTCTCTCTTTGGGGTTGGGGGGAAATGGGGGGAGGATGGAGAGGACGGCCCGGCTTGGACACTCAGTGGCCGAGTGTCGCTGGCCCTGTCCT
>NW_006969667.1:0-5341 GCF_000164805.1 Carlito syrichta | reverse complement strand
TCCAAAAGCAAATACATCATTTCTTTGCAAGTTAATAGTGCAGCAATGTATTGGATGAAAGTATGATCAACAAAAGTGGTCACTGTGAGTCTGCCAGCTAGGTCCACTCTTCCCTTCACATTGTTGTCAAGGAAACAGAACTCTGGATGTTCTTATGCCCAAGAGAGGAAACATGGACTTTTGGGTGTTAAGGCCAGGAAAACATGGATCATTTTCCTAGGAGTTGGAAGTTTCAACACGACAAAAGAGATTTGGAAAATACTATAAACAACTTCATCTATTTTAAAACTTGTTTCTTGGGTTATTTATTGGCTTCTTTTTTTCTCTTGGGCTGAGGTTATGTACCAAATGGCATGCAATGCAAAGAGCCTGAAACTAAGGGTCAGAGATCAGTAAAAATATTTCTCTATGTTTTGCTTTTACAAAATCTATTTTAAAATCACATTGATATAATTAACATAGTACACATTTGGCTTTAGTCATCTGATCATAATATTTCTTTAATGCGTCAGAGAAAATATGAACTTCCATCCCCAATAAGGCTGAAGTTGTTAAGACACAAAACAGTTTGGCTCAGACCCAAATTCTGCTTACAAAGAGAAGTACTCTAAACCTTTTCTAACCTTTCCAGGAGCAGAAATGGTTTAAAATCATGGCTTTTAAATATAGTTCTTTGATATCTTTTTAGGAGATTTCAGTAAGGAATAAACTCTTGATTATGTTTGATTGATAAAATAACAAGCTAAAACGTACATTGGATCCAGATTGTTTATAGAAACTCCAAAAACACATGATCACATGTCAAACTTCATAAAACAATAAATTACAGATATGTTATTCCTTGAACAATAAACCATTAAGGATCTGAAGATTATCCCAAGTTGTAGATTTGAAGACTAAATTCAGTAAGTTGCATGAAAATATTTCAGTTCTATAAAAAGTCTTTGTGCTATTTTCTGTTATTATTTTCTTGTAGCTATATACTATTTTATTATATTGTTCACATTTCACAGTGTCTTTTTTTCACTGTTTTGGAATCCAGACTATTATTCAACAGCTCAATGGAATGAATGGTCTTTTTTTGTGAAGTTTGTAAATGAAGCCATAGATACTTCTCAACATCTATCACTTTATAATATATTCAGTAACTAAGTTACTTATGTATTCCTCCCCTGACTTTGTTGAAAATCTACTATCAGTCAGATGCTTTACTTCAGTTCTTGGCAACAATACCAGATTTCTTAGATTTTTGGCTTTGTGGTGCATATCTAGTGTCTGTAGCTACCTCTCTTCGTCCTCATACTTTTTTTCTCTTCCTTCTCCTTTGTTTCCTCTTCCCTGTTTCCTTTTCCCTTTACTTCTTAAATACCCTTTCAACATGTAAGGATCATTCTTGCCTCACAAAATGAACTCGCAGGTCATACAAAATGATCTGTGGGCCTATCGTTGGCAATTCCTCATTTAAAAGCTTGAGGAAATCAGTTCTTTGAATCAATGACTCTTCCCAATCCTGTCCTCACTCTCCAGCAGTATCTAATCACCATGGCATCCAGAGAGCTTCTGCCAAAACATAAAGTCATATCACATAAACCTTCCTATAGTTTTTGATTTTTAAAAAACAATGCCTCAAAATGCCTTTAAAGCCCTGAGAATCTCAGCCCTCCATTTGCTTTCTGATTTTATTTTCTTCTACTATCCACAGTAAGTGGTCTTTTCCCCAACACACTAATGTACTTTTGTTCCCTGATTATGGATGTTCTTGCCTCATGGCCTTCCCATCTGGCAGTTCCCTCTACCTTTCTCCAGAAATGCACATTGTTGTCTTTGAGAACCTTTTCATATTCCTTCTTAAATTTCACCTTAACTATGACTGCAAAGTTCAAATTCCCCCCACTGGCAAACACTCTTCGTTTCCCTTCCTTGCATTCCATTTCTCGGTAGTACTTACCCACATGGTATTTATTTTGCCCATTCACTTAATTCATATTTATATGTTTATAATTGTATATATATTTGCTAATTTTTTCACCAACATTCACTACTAGAAGATGAGGATAATTTCTTTATTGTTCACTGCCATATTCCCTAAACATAGCTGTAAATCATATAGAAGAACAGAACCTGGTATTTGTAGAAAATCAAGTCTTATTGAATGTAGAGGAGGAAAAAAGCTATGATTCTGAAATGCACACCCACAATTTACTGTTGATGTACCTGGCTAAGTTATCTATATCCTCTAAGCCTGAGTTTCCTCTCTTGTATAATAGACTTATTATAGTTCTCATCTCAAAAACCCAGAAGAGCCACATGAAATTAAGGTCATATGCAACATGTAGCTGTTATTCAGCATACACTAAGCAGGAATCTAATTTTACAGATGTGTAGACAGATACAGTAAACATGATAACACTCAGAACCAGAAGTGAGTTTAGTCCTTTCATAAAGAGAATACAAAACCTTGAACACCCAGGGACATAGGACATATGAATGACAAAAATATAAGTTTAAAGAAGTTGTATTTATTTTACTTATTTGCCTGCGTGAGTCCAAGATGGTGACATTATCAAGACAGTGGCATTATATCAGAGATGAGCAGTACCTACTGTGTTTCAATCACAAAATATTCCAGGTGGTGGAGATTTCAGAATTCTCAGGATTTCAAAAAGGGCAGAAACAACAATACCCAGTAGATGAATGGGGAGGAAATGGAAAATAAATAGAGCCAGGCACTGTAGCTCATACCTATAATTCAGCACTTTGGGAGGCTGAGATAGGTGGATTTCTGGAGGCAAACAGTTCAAGACCAGGATAATCAACAAAGTGAGACCCAACTCTACAAAACAAAGAAAAATTAATCAGGCAATATGGTGGGTGTCTATAGCCCCAGTACTTGAGAGACTGAGCCAGGAGGATCACTTGAGTCCCGGAGTTTCAGGCTGTAGTGAACCATGATTATGCCACTTGCACTCCAGCCTGTGCAATAAAGTGAAAACTTGTTTCAAAAAATAAGAAACAAGGAAAAAGACTTCACGTATATATACATGAATAGCATAATACATCACTGACATTGAAAAACATATAATCGGAATAGGGTCAATTTTTAAGGAAGACTAATTTAAAGATAAACTGAAACAAGATAATCAGTGCCATGGGAATTAAACAAAGATTTGCAAAAGAAAAATAAGTTTATTATCCACCTTACACAGCACATGAGGTCAAGGCCCACAGAGAAGCATGGCATATACTCTAAGCAGAGAGGGATTTACAAGTTTTTGTAAGGAGGCAGGGCTAGTTAAAATCTCCAGCAACTGCATTCTTGGGTGTTGATAACACCAATCTTGCTTCCTTAACCTCTGTCAAGGCAAGTATCCTGTGATTCCACTGGTGGGCTCGTGGGCAGTCACAGGAGGCTGACTACAATTGGTGGGCTTAGCTTGGTCTTGCACTTCTGGGAAACAGATACTTAGAATGAAAGAGTAATTAGTACAAAATACACATACAAGTTACAAAACAATTATCAATAGCTATCCCTCGTTAGCTGGGTTTGTCCTTGACTAATGATTATAGGGCAGGGTGTGTGTGTAGCACAATAAGTAACTCAAATAAGTAACTCAAATGGATCAAAGTAAGTACAATAAGTAACTCAAATGGATCAAAGACCTAAATGCAAAACCACAAACTATAGGAATCTTAGAAAACACAAGAGACACCCTTATGGATGTTAGAAAAGACACCCATTCCTGATCAGAATCCCAGATGCCCATGCCATAAGAGATAAAATAGACAAGTGGGAACTCGTCAAATTGAAAAGATTCTGCAAAGCAAAAGAAACCATCAAGAGAGTGGGGATAAGGCCACAGAATGGGAAAAAATATTTGCCAACCGTATATCTGTAAAGGCCTAACATCCAGGAACTATAAGGAACTCAAATGTGCCAAAAGGAAAAAAAAAAACCCATTAAAAAATGGACAAAAGACATGAACAAAAACTTTCCAAAAGAAGATATATGAGCAGCCAATGCTCACATAACAAAATGCTCAGTCTCACTAATGATCAGAGAAATGCAAATCAAAATTGAGATACCACAAACTCCTGTAAGAAATGCCATCATTAATAAAACAAAAGACAACAGATTCTGGCAGAGAAAAGGTAATGCTTTCATACTGTTGATGGGAATGTAAACAACTACAACCTTGGTGGAAAGCAGTGTGGTGATTCCTAAAAGATCTAAAAATAGACCTTCCATACAACCCAGCAATCTCCCTTCTGAGAATATACTCAGAGGAACTCAAACCATTCTATAAGGAAGATATCTGCACACACATGTTTATTGCAGCATTATTCATAGAGTAAAACATGTTTACTGCAGCATTATTCAACAGTAAAAACATGGAAGCAATGGTGCTGCTCATTGAAAGTGGGGCTGGATTGAAAAAATGAGGTACATAACATGATGGCCATAAAGAAAGACAAAATTGTGGACTTCACAGGAACCTTGATGTTTAGAGTCCATAATACTCAATGATCTATCACAGAAACAAAGGACTGAGTACCACATGTTGTCATTCATAAGCAGACCCTGAACAATTATAATACCATAAGAAAGAGATTGTTAGCAGCAGGACACTGACGGGGAGGGAGTAGGAGGCACTTAACATCAATAAGGGTACCTGATCCCAAACTAGATGCAGTGGGAACCAAAGGAGGCCCAAACTCTACCTGTGTGATGACCACTTATCTACCTAATCCTTAATTGTAGTCTACATATGTTTTTAAAATATGGCTGCTTTGAAATGTCTGCACTTTAGCTAAGGTGACTCCATGTTTACTTTACTGATTTTAACCTTTCACCTTCACTATCCTAAAAGTGTCTACATAAAGTAACAGACATTGAAAATACATAAAAACAAAAACTGGTGGAAATGAAAGGGACCTTTTCAATGACCACTTGTATACATAATCCTGATGTATCCCACATCTTTAAAAGAAAATTTTAAAAAGAAAATTTTAAAAAAATTTAGAAAATAACTCTTTATTGAAAGTGCCTCTTCTGAGGATATTTGTCACATACTAAAAAAAAACAAAAAACAAAAATGGAACAAGATTCCCACAATATTGAGTCAAACTTTAACAGCCCTCTCTCTGTAACCAACAGAACACATTGGGCAACAATAGAGTTAGTAGATAGAACACTTGAAAACACTAAATTAAGGTAGTCTAACTTAGAGAATTACATGTCCAACAACAGCAACACAATTTTAAAGTAAACACAAGCAATTGCCAGGATAGACCATATTCTGGACCATAAAGTAATGTAAATACATGTTAAAGTATTAAAATC
>NW_006969666.1:0-751 GCF_000164805.1 Carlito syrichta | reverse complement strand
CCAGCCTCGGCAACTTGGTGAGATCTCTACAATAAAAAATCACAAAAACTAGTTGGTTGTGGTGGCATGCATCTGTAGTTCCAGCTACTTGGAAGACTGAGGCAGAAAGTTCACTGGTACCCAGCAGGTCAAGGTTGCAGTGGCCATGAGCATGCTACTGCACTCCAGTATGGACGACAAAAGTGAGACTTCAACTCAAAATAATAATAATAATAATAATAATAATAATAATAATAATAAATAATAATAATAATTCAAAGGTTACTATGGTTTGAATACGCATTCTTCAAAATTCAGGTGTTGAAACTTAATGCAATATATTAAGAGATGGGAAACTTGAAGAGGTGTTTAGGCCATAAAGGTTTCTTTCCTCATCAATGAGATTAAGGCCCTTATAAAAGAAGTTTCTTCACGCAGCATTTGACATGTTTGAGCTTCAGCTTTCCTCCATTTGAGGACAGTGTTCCTTTCCACAGGTGCTATCCTAGAAATAGACCGCAGCCCTCATAAGATGACCAAACCTGCTGGAGCATTGATCTTGGCCATCCAGTAATATCAGAACATAAATTTATGTTCTTTACAAAGTGCTCACTTTGTGTTATTTTGTTATAGTAGCACACAGTAGACTAAGATAAGACAAGGATCTAAACTATAAATCACCATTCCTTTTTGTTTTGCTCTTACTAGGTGCAGTATTTCTAAATACTATTGGATTATAGACACTTTTGAAAGAAGAAAAATCAAAACACTA
>NW_006969665.1:0-674 GCF_000164805.1 Carlito syrichta | reverse complement strand
TCCCCTCCCCCTGGGCACACACGCACGCACACACACTGGCACGCACACCCGCGGACTCCGTGGCACCCGCGTTCACGCCTTCCAACATTTGTGTGCGAGGGGTGGGGGACATCTTGCTCTCCCCTCCGCCTGGCTTGCTTTCTGGGTGCTGGCGAGGGTCAGGCTTGCCAACGGATTTCCTCCAGGTCCCCGGGGAGGAGCCACCCGGCGTGAGCGTCGCCCCTTGCACTCTTCCTAGGCCCTGCCTGCTCCTCCCGGTGGTGAGGGCAAGCGAACAAAGGTGAGCGGTGGCTGGCCACGGGACCCGCCGCACCCCACCGGCGCGACACGCGACACCGCCGGGCAGAGCTTCCCCGTTGGGCCTCGCCTTCACCCACTTGACAGCCAGGGATGCTCCCGACGCGCGGCCCGGAGGGAGGAGGAACCGCCACACTTCCAGTTTTAACATTCTGGCACACGGGTTGTAGGGGTTGGGCTTCAGAAGAACGCCCCGGGGACTCCTTGGCTTCTGGCCACTGATGGGTTTCTATTCATGACACTGTGTATCAGGCCTACGGTTCTGGGAAATAGGTGACAGTAGCGCTCCAGGCCTTAGCGGTTTCTTTGAAAGAGGATATGACAGGGTGGGTGCGCTTCCTGCAAATAGGTGATACTAAATTGATAGCTGTGTCCTA
>NW_006969664.1:4460-8227 GCF_000164805.1 Carlito syrichta | reverse complement strand
ATCAGAAAGATAATAAGATCAGGGCTATCCAAACAGGAAAAGAGGAAGTCCTGTTATCTCTCTTTGCAGACGACATGATTATGTACCTTCAAAACGCAAGAGAATCTGTCAAAAACCCTCCTTGTACTGATAAAGGTCTTTGGCAAAGTCTCAGGGTATAAAATAAATGTGCAAAAGACAATCACATTTCTTTACACCAAACATAAGCAAACAAAAACCCAAATAAAAAGCAAAATCCAATTCGCAATAGCCAGAAAAAAATATAAAATAATTTGGCATCTTCCTATTCAGAGACTTGAAAGACGTTTACAATGAAAACTACAAACACTGCTCAACCAAATCAAAGATGACAAAAAGTGGGAAAATATCCAATGCTCATGGATTGGAAGAATCAACATTGTGAAGATGTCCATGTTATCTAAGGCAATCTACAGATTTAATGCAATACCCATGAAATTACCAGCAACATTCTTCTTAGATCTAGGAAAAATAAATGCAGGAATTCCTATGGAAACACAAATGACCAAGAATAGTCAGAAGAATCCTCAGCAAAAAAAGGAGATATCACACTACCAGACTTTAAACTTTACTATAAAGCTGCAATAATCAAACAGCTTGGTATTGGTACAAGAACAGGCATATAGACCAATGGAATAGAATTGAGATTCCAGAAGCAAAACCTCAATTTCTCAGCCATCTTATCTTCACCAAACACAATCTATTCAGTATATGGTGCTGGGTAAACTGGCTGACCACATGCAGAAGATTCTAATGAGACTCCTATATCCACATACACAAAAATTAACTCTAAATGGATCAGAGACCTAAATGTAAAACCTCAAACCATAAGAAATTTAGAAAATGCAGGGCACACCCTAATGTAAGTTGGAACTGGCACCCAATTCCTGAGCAAAAGCCGAAATGCATGGGCCATAAGAGAGAAGATAGACAAGTGGGACCTCATTAAACTGACAAGCTTCTGCAAAGCCAGGGAAACCATCAAGAGAACAGGGAGACAGCCCACAGACTGGGAAAAAGTACTTGCCAATACATATCTGACAAAGGCCTAACATCAAGGATCTACAAGGAGCTCAAACATGTTGAAAAGACAAAAACAAACAACCCCATTACAAAGTGGGCAATAGATATGAACAGACACTTCTCAAAAGAATTCAGATGAGTGACCAACAAATTCCTGAAGAAATGGTCAACCACACAAGTAATCAAGGAGATGTAAATTAAAACTGCACTGGGATACCACCTAACGCCAATCAGAAAGGCCATCTTCAATAACTCAAAAAAACAACCAGATGCTGGAGAGGATGTGGCAGAAAGGGAATACTTCTACACTGTTGGTGGGAATGTAATCTAGTACACCCTCAGTGGAAATCAGTGTGGCGATTCCTAAAAGCTCTGAAAAAATCAACCTTCCATATGACCCTGCAATCCCTCTATTGGCAATATACCCTGAAGAACTCAAATCACCCTATAAAAAAGTATCTGTACACGTGTGTTTTTCGCAGCATTGTTCACAATAACAAGATCATGGAACCGATCATGCTGTCCATCAAAGAAGGATTGGATTTAAAAAATGGTACATATGCACAATGAAATATTACACAGCCATAAAAAAGAAAAAATCATAAATTTCGCAGAAGCTAGATGGAGATTAGAGTTTATAATACTGAGTTATCTCTCACAGAAACAAAGATCTGAGTATCACATGTTCTCACTCATAAGTGGACCTTGAACAACTATCGTAATACTATAAGAAAAGGCTTGATAGTGGTGAGAAACTATGGGGGAGGGGCAAAGAGGAGAAGGGAGGTGGTATTAAAGGTAGTCAATATCTGTCTGGGGACGGGGTCACACCTCATCAAAAGGGGATCTGCACAATGCATATTTATATACCTAGTCCTCAACTCTACCCCACAATTCTAAAATAAAAAATATGTATTAAAAAAAGAAAAAAAGAATAAAATAAAGAAAAATTAAAAAGTGACTCAAAAAAAAAAGAAATGACAGCCATCTTTTTAAAGAAATGCTATGTTAAGATGTTATCTTTTGTGTCAAATTTACTGTGATATCCAAAACTGGGGAGTTACAACTTGAAAGAAAAAGATATCTCTGCAATTAACGTGTATATTATAGACACATTAGTCCGAGTTTCCGTGACCTGCCTTTCAGTTAAGTTTTGATTTATAAGGCAGCATAGTTTAGTGTTTCAAGTTCATGGTTAGCTAATTAAAAGATGTCAGCATTGATATGTGACCCACTATATTTTTCATAAAAGTAACTACAATTACAATCTGAGGCCAAGTTTAAATTCTTTCCATTTCAAATTTTTATAAAAGTAAAAATTTCAAGTTATTCAAAAGTTGTGATCAGTAAAATTTAATTGTTATCAGTCTGTTCTTTTACCCCTTTTATCTTAAAAAAAGAGTGACTATTAACTTTCTCAACAACCTCCATTACCACCGCCGTATACATACAAACCATATATTATACATGTTTTCTACGGATTGGTTGAGATAGTTTTTTAATAGCTGCAAAAATATACACATAATATAAAGTTTATCATTTTTTGAATATACTGTTTGGTAACATTAAGTATTAATACATTTACTTTGTTTTGCCACCACCACCAACACCACCAGGATATAGGATGCTGTTTTTGTCTGGTAAAACTTAAACTTTGTCTAGATTAAATAATAATTCCCTTTCCTACTCTCTCCCCATCATCTAGCAACCACAAATCAATTTCTTTTGACTTTATGAGTGACTACTCAAAGTGAGAAATGTAAGTGGAACCATACAGTGTTTGTCTTTTTGTGATTGATCTATTTCATTTAGCAGAATGTTCTTAACAGTCATCAATGTTAAAGGATGTGTAAAAAATCCTTCTTTTTATTGGATAATATTTTATTGTATTTATGTACCACATTTTGTTTATTCATTTATTCATTGACGGGTGCTTAGACAACTTCTGCCTTTTGACTATTATTAATAATGCTGCTATTAACATGAGTGTACAGGTACCTCTTCAAGTCTGTTTTCAAATATTTTTTGTGTATACCCAGGAGTGAAATTGCTGTGTCATATGGTAATTTGATTTTTGCAATTTTCCATAAGTACTACATCATTTTATAATCCTACAAAAGAGTATATAAGGGTTCCATTTTTCTTTTTCTTTTTTTTGAGTTGAAGTCTCACTCTGTCACCCAGACTGCAGTGCAGTGGTCGCTCCCAGCCACCACAGCCTCGACCTGCTCTACCACGCCCAGTTGATTTTTTGATTTATTGTAGAGATGAGGTCTTGCTGCCCAGGCGGGTCTCGAATGCACAGGCTCAGGCAATCCACTCACCTCAGCCTCCCAAAGGCGCGGGATTACAGACTGAGCCACTGAGCCCGGCTTCCATTTTTCCAGTATTTTTGCCAACTGTTTTTTTCTGTATGCACCACACCTGAAAAAGTATTTTTAGTATTTGGATGATGTAACGGTTGGTGTGGCTTTTGTCATCAATGTTTACAAAACATAGATCTATATGACACTAGGAAGCATTTAACTTCTTTGAAATGGTTTGCCATGTATGCATAAGGATGATTGTACATATTGTTTGAATATATTTTTTATAAAGAGGCAAATAGGATAGTGGATTTAGAATACTTCATAGAATCATTGTCATTTATTTAGCTTTTAATATAGGCTACATAAAAGAGTCGATAGTTTCTCAACAATACAAATAGCTAATATTATAGTTATTTT
>NW_006969664.1:0-3505 GCF_000164805.1 Carlito syrichta | reverse complement strand
GCATTGATCATATAAGGGGACTGGTCACTGTGGCAGCCATCAAAGAGGAGACCCAATAAGTCAGCACTCATTATAGAAAATATTTAGTCACTGGGGCATTGATCACTGAGAAAGCCTAGTCACAGGGTAACCCATCATAGTGGAGGGCCAGTTTCTAAGATATCAATAACATAGGATCTAATTGTTGGAGTACCTATCACTGATAAAAGCCAGTCACTGGGGCACTGGTTACAGATGATAGCCTGTCACAGGAGCACAGATCACTGAAGAAGGATATTCAAAGAGGCACCAAACACAGACGTAGTTCACTAAAGCACCAATCACAGGGAACTGCCAGTCACTGGGACAGCAAAGAGGGTCAGTCTCTGGGTAATCCATCACAGAGGAGGGTCACTCACTGAACACAGAGCATGGGCATTCATTGGAACACTCATACGAGAGAGGGTCAGTCACTGGGCCATGCCCATCAGAAGTAGGTTAGTTACTGGGGCACAGACAATAGAGGATCTGCAGTCACTGGGTCATCTAACACAGCAGAGTTAGTCACTGGGACACCCACCAAAGAGGCAGGCTATTCAATGTGGCATCTAATTTGGAGGAGGAACAGTGACTGGGATTCCATTCACAAAGGAGGAACAGTCAATGTAATACTTATCATGGAGGAAATCCAATCAATTGGGGTCCTTTCACAAAGATGTGTCAGTCAGTAGGACACCCATTATGGAGCAGGCCCAGAAACTTGAGCGCCCATCACAGAGGAGGACTAGACACTAGAATACCCATTTTCGAGGAAGCCCAGTAAACTGGAAACCCATCAGAGAAGAGGGCTACTCCCTAGGGCACCCTTACAAAAAGATGGCGAGTAATTGGGGCATCAATTACATAGGAGGCACAGTCACTGTAACAGTCAAAATACAGGAGGTCCACTCATGGAGAAACCCATTACAGACAAGGGCTATCACTAGAGCAGCCGTAATATAGGAAAATCAGTCACTGTGGAAGGAATTACAGAGGAGACACAATTACTGTGGCACACACTATAGAGAAGACACAGTAACTGGTACACCCATTACAAAGGAAGGTCAGTAACTAAAGCATACAGTATGAAGGAGGCCCAGTAAGCAGAATACTCAGTAAGAGGAGGACTAATCACTGATATCACCATTATGGAGGAGGGGCAGTCACTGGGGCACCCATTACAAATCAAGCCCAGTTACTGGGACACTCATCACAGAGAAGGGTTAGTCACTAGGTCACACATCACTGAGAGGGCCAGTCACTGGGACACCCATCACAACGGAGACCAGTTACTGGGACACTCATCCCAGAGAAGAGCTAGTCCCTAAGGCACCCATTATGGAGTAAGGCCTGTCACATGGCCACTAATCATCAGGCACAGTAACTGGGAGTCATAATGAAGGAAGGTTAGTCTTGGGGGCACATATTATGTAGGAGACCCAGTCACTGGGGCAGTGATCACAGAGTATACCTAGACATTTGGATGTCAATCAAACAGGAGGATCTGTCACTGGAGCTGTTTTCAGGAAGAGGGTTAGTCACTGAGGCACACGTCAAAGAAAAGGGTCAGTCACTAGGACTCCCCCCACCAAAGAGGTGATCTCACTGGGGCACCCATTACAGAGAAGAGCCAGTCACAAAGGCATCCATCACAGAGGAGTTTCAGTCTCTAGGCACCCATAACAGGGGAGAGCCAGTCAATGGTTCACCTATCTCAGAGATTGACCAGTAAAAGGTGCAGCCCTCACAGAGAAGTGCAAGTCACTGGTACACCCAACACAGAGAAGGCTATAACAGAGGAAGACCGGTCACTGGGGGCACCTATAATGGAGGGGGATCAGTCATTTGGACAGCCTTGACAGAAGATGACTGTTCACTGTGGCAACCATAGGGTGGAGGGCCAGTCACTGTGGCACCAATCACAGAATAGTTACAGACACTGGAGCAACCATATTGGAGGAGGGCTAGTCAATCGAGGCATCCATTATGAAGAAGAGTTGGTGACTTGGATCTCAATCACAAAGGAGGGGCTGTGACTGGCTTACCTATAACTGAGGAGGATCAGTCATTAAGACACTCATCACAGAAAAGGGTTAGTCACTGGAGTACCTATTATGAAGGAGGAGCAGTCACTGGGCCAACTGTGACAAAAGAGAGCCTGTCACTGGGACACCTATCACAGAAGAGAGTCAGTCACAGGTGTATGCTGTACAGAGGAGGGCTAGTCACTAGAACATCTATTATGAGTGAGGGATAGTCACTGAAATACATTACACAGAGGAGACATAGTCACTATGTTATGTATAATAGAAAAGGGACACTCACAAAAGCATCCACCACAGAGGATAGCTGATCAATGTTACACCCATTAGGATTAGACCCAGTCACTGGTGCTTCCACCATAGAGAAGGGTTAGTCACCTAGACACACCATTAGGAGACTCAGACTCTGAGGCAACTATCACAGAGGAGGAGCAATCACTGACGCATCCATCACAGGAGAGGCCAAATTACTGAAGCAACCATTAGAAGGAGGGCCAATCACTGGAACACTGATCACAAAAAGGAACCATTCACTGGGTTACCCATTACAGAGGATACCCATTCACTGGGGCATATATTACATAGGAGGTTTAGCTACTGGGGCACTCATCATAGTGGAGGAACAGTCTCTGGGGCATTCATCACAAAGGACAGTAGTCACTGTGTACCCATCACTGAGGCCCTGACTATAGAAGAATGCCAGTCACTAACATACCAACACAGAGGAGGGACAGTCACTGAGGCACCTAATACTGAGAAGGGACAGTCACAATAGCAATCATCACAAAGGAGGGATAGTCACTGGGAGACCCATCATAGAAGAGGCCTTGACACAGTGGCATCCACCTCAGAGGATGATCAGTCACTGGGACACCAATCATGGAGAAGAGACTGTCACAGGGAATACAATCATAGAGGAAGGTCAACAACTGGGGCACCCATCAGAGGAGGCCCAATCAGAGGGATACCCATCGCAAAAAATATCGAGTCACTAATTCTTCCATTATTTAGTTGGCCCATTATGTTTAACACCCATCATTGAGGAGGGCTAGTCACTGGGGCAATTCTTATGGAGGGAGGGGTGCATGTCACTGGGACATGAATGACAGAGAAAGACCATTCTCTGGGGCACCCATTACAGAGATGATCCAGTTACCTGGGCAAATATCACAGAGGATAACCTTTCCCTGGGACCACGTCATAGATGAGATCCAGTCACAGGAGCACCTGTCACAAAGGAGTCCTAGTCACTGGGGCACAAATTATTGAGGAGGCCTAATTACTGGAACATCCATCTCACAGGAAGCTAGTCACTACTATTCCAGTAGTGGTGGTCCAGTCTGGAAAACACCCAATATGGAAGAGACCATGATATTGTGACACCTATCACAGAGCAGGGCAAATCATTATGGCACCCATTATAGAGGAGGGCCAGTCACTGTGGT
>NW_006969663.1:0-538 GCF_000164805.1 Carlito syrichta | reverse complement strand
GCTAGTTAAGTCAGCTCATTAGTCAGTTAGCTAGTCAGCTAGCTACTAATTAAAAACTAATATATCAGATGGCTAGCAAGCTTACTGCTAGTTATTTCAGCTAGTTAAGTCAGGTCACTAGCTAGGTAGGTAGCTATATAAGTCAGCTAGCTAATTCAGCTAGCTAGCTAGTTAAGTCATCTAGTTAAATCAGCAGGCTAGCTAGATAACTAGCTAGGTAGCTAGCAAGTTGATTCAGGTAGTTAAGTCAACTGGCTAGCTAGGCAGCTAGCTATGTAAGTCAGCCAATTAAGTCAGCTGGCTAGCTTGTTAAGTCAGCTAGTTAAGTCAGCTGGCTAGCCAGTTGGCTAGTTAGGTAGCTAAGCAGCTAAGTCAGGTGGCTAGCCAGCAGGCTGGCTAGTTAAGTCAGTTAATTATGTCAGCTGAGTAGCTAGGTATCTGGCTAGTTAAGTCAGCTGGCTAGCAAGCAGGACAGCTAGTTGTCAGCTAGTTAAGTCAGCTGGCTAGCCAGCAATGTAACTAGCTGGCTAGCTAGAGG
>NW_006969662.1:0-712 GCF_000164805.1 Carlito syrichta | reverse complement strand
TTCTCCAAAAACATCAGAATCGTACACAGATCTCAACTATGGCTGGTGTGTCATAGGGTGACTGTGTTTAGAGCCAGGAAAAATGGGATTGGGGAAAATAAATGTCCCCGAGTGATGGATGTAACCCTGGGCTTTCTTTGTGGAAGGTCCTCATTACAGAGTCAGAGCTTTGGAATACTGATGGCAAATTTATAACCTCTGAGAGGAAAGTTGGCAGAAATCCGGCCAGGGAGCCTTGGGAGCTCATTCAACAAAGCAGAGGCAGCCATTGGGGGGGGGGGTTGAGCCTGGAAGGTGCCAAACTAGGAGGACACTTACATGTGTGGGAGCAGAGGGGGAAAGGAGTGAGTACAGTAGGTTTGCAGGAGAATGGATTTCTTCTTTTCTTTCTTTCTTTCTTTCTTTCTCTCTCTCTCTCTCTCTCTCTCTCTCTCTCTCTCTCTCTCTTTCTTTCTTTCTTTCTTTCTTTCTTTCTTTCTTTCTCTCTTTCTTTCTTTTCTTTCTTCACTAGGTTGCCCAGGCTCTCAAACCGCTCAACTAGGGGCATCCTCTCGGCCTGGGTCTCCCAAACAGCTGCAATCACAGACTTTCCATTTGGTTGACATTGGTCATCCTGCCTGGTCTTGAACTCTGGGCCAGAGGCAATCCTCCTGTTGAGGCCTGCTCTAAACCTAGGTTTTCTAGGTTTTGCTTGGGGTCAAGTTGGGGGCTT
>NW_006969661.1:0-7807 GCF_000164805.1 Carlito syrichta | reverse complement strand
CTCTCTCTTTGTGTCTCTTTTCATTTGTTAGTTTGTACATTTGTTAGTTACCCCTTTTACTCTTCTCCACCTTCTTCATTCCCCCTCCTTCCCTGTTGCATTCTTTTCCTTTTAATTACCTCACATTTTAAGCAGCAAACTAACATCCCCACTGCAAGTAGAGTTTGCAAGGCAGTGGGAAGGGTGTTCCAGGTTACCCATACATCTGTCAGTTGATACTGGGATCTACAGATAGATCTTGAATCACAGCTTGCCATCAATTAAATTTCAAAACCGCAAGAAAGTATAGACCCCAACCCGCAGTCCAGCCTCAGAATAAAAGCCAGAGGATTCACACTTGGAAGAATAGGATATTGAGAAAACAGAAGTAAAAGCAATCCGGCCATCACTGAACAAAGAATTAAAGAAGAGGGGAAAAAGTGGGGAGGAAATTATACACAAATGAAGAAAAACCAAAAGAAGAATGTAGGTCTCACACAGACCCCTGGGAGGTCAGACTTTGAGGAAACAGACTTTGGAATGCAAACATTGAAGAGCCCTCAGAATGGCAGCTCACATAGAACAAATCCAGACATCAAGATGTTAATTGAGAGAATAAAAGAATTGAAGAGAGACAAGAGGACATTAGAAAGGAGTTGATAACTGAGATAACAGCAGTAAAGAATACTGTGATTGAAATAAATAACAAACTTATAAGCATGCAAAGCAGAATTAGCCAAGCAGAAGAAAGAATCGCAGAGCTTGAGGACCACAATATAAAACTAACCCAAACTGCCAAAAATATAGAAAAGAAGCTTTAAAGACAGAACAAAACCTTCAGGAGGATGAGCGATTATTTCAAGAGGGCAAACCTAAGATTAATTTGACTTCCTGAGGCAGAGAGAGAGACAGAGACTACACAGAACAAACGATCAATAAAATCATTCATGAAAACTTCTCTCATATCATCAGTGATGTGAAAATTCAAACACATGAGATACAGAGAACCCCTGCAAGATAAAAAAAAATGAGAGAAACAACTCACAGACACATAACAATTTGCCTTAACAAAGTAGGTATAAAAGGAAAAATCCTAAAGGCAGCAAGAGAAAAAAGTCAGACTACCTACCATGGAAGACCAAGTAAAATAGCAGCAGATGTATCTACAAGAAACACTTCCGGCTAGGAGAACATGAAGCCCAATCTTCTCGTGTTCCCAAAGACACACAGTTTCAACCAAGAATAACCTACCCAGCTAAGCAAAGTTTTGTCAGTGAGGGAGAAGTAACATCTTTCCCAACATTCTACCCTAAGATCTTACACTACCTCTATGCCAGTTCTACTAGAAATACCTAAGAAACTATTAAACACAGAAGAAAAGGAAAAACAACAACGTTCTTCACAAGAGTGCAGGAGAAAGATTGAAAACACACATAAATCAATCCAAAAAATCAAAAGAAAGACAATAAACAGGAACAACAAAAACACTTTAAGACCTCATGATAGGATTAAACTCTCACATTTCAATAATTAGCCTCAGTGTGAATGGACTAAATGCACTGCCACAGAGACATAGAATGGCAAAATGGATAAAATATCATGAGAAAACAATATATTGTCTCCAAGAGATACATCTCACCAGAAAGGACACCCACAGACTCAAAGTATGAGGATGGGAAGCAAATTTTCAGGTGAACGGAACACAAAAGAAATCTGGAATTATGATCTTATTATTAAAGTACCCTTTAAGCTATCAAACACTTAAAAAGATACAGAAGGTCACTGCATAATGATTAAATTTTCACTCCATCAACAAGTGATATCCATTCTAAACATATATGCACCCAACATAGGAGAACCAACTTTCATAAAGCAGCTTCTAGGAAAACTTGAAAAAGATATTGAGTCTAACACTATCATAGCTGGGGATTTTAGTACCCCACTCACAACCATAGACAGATCATCAGGACAAAAAAGCAATAAGGAGACCTGGAACTTCAATGTGACTCTTGACCAAATGGACTTAATTGATACCGACAAGACACTCCACCAAACACCCACAGAACATACATTCTACTCATCACCATATGGAACATACTCTAAGACAGACCACAACATTGATCATAAATCAAGCATAAACAAATTTCATAAAATTGAAATTATGCCATGCACCTTCTCAAACCACAGTGGAATAAAAATAAATATCAACACCAACAAAATTCCCACAAAAACCACAATGACAGACACTAAACAGCATGATGATAAGCAATTCCTGGGTCAACATGGACATCAAGACAGATTTTAATATACCTGAAAACAAATGAAAATAAAGAAACATCTTACCAACATTTTTGGGATGCCATAAAAGCAGTAGTAAGTGGGGAATTCATATCTTTACAGACGCACATGAAGAAAATTGAAAAATCACAAGTTAATAGTCTAACAAGTTACCTAAGGAAGCTGGACAGGCAAGACCATCATAACCCTACCTTCAGAAGAGTAATCCACATCACCAAAATAAAAGCCCAAATTCAAGACATAGAAGATAAAATGATAATACAAAAAATCAATGAAACAAAAACCGAGTTCTTTGAAAGGATAAACAAGATTGATGGTCCCCAGCTAGACTGATCAAAAAAGGGCAAAAAACCCCAATGAAACAGTTAGAAACAGAAAGGGTGAAGTCACATCTGACCCTGAAGAATACAAAAGATTATCAGAGACTAATATGTACACCTCTATGGAAACAAACCTGAAAACCTAAAGGAATTGGAGGACTTTCTGACATCAAACAACTTCCCTTGGTTGAAACAAGAAGAAATTGAGACCTTAAATCAACCAATAGTGATCAAGGAAATTGACTATGTTGTAAGAAAACTACCTACAAAAAAAAGTCCTGGACCAGATGACTTTCAAGCAGATTTCTACAAAACATACAAGAAGGAACTGATACCAATCCTATTGAAAGTATTTCAAGCAATTGAGAAAGTTGGAATGCTCCCCAAATCATTTTTTGACACAAACATCACATTGATACCCAAGCCAAGTAAAGACCCAACAAAGAAAGAGAACTGCAGGTCAATATCTCTGATGAACATAAAAGCTAAATTCTCAACAAAATCCAAGCAAACTGCATTCAAGAACGCATATCAAAAATCATCCACCCTGACCAAGTAGGCTTCATCCCCAGGATGTAAGCCTGGTTCAACATTTGTAAGACCATAAATGTATTTAATTGCATCAACAGATGCAAAAACAAAATCCACATGATTATATCCTTAGATGCAGAGAATGCTTTTGATAATATCCAGCACTGCTTCTTGATAAAAAAAAATCCTCAAATATCTAGGCATAGATGGAACGTACCTCAAAAGAGTAAGAGTCATCTATGAGAAACCCACAGTCAGCATACTGCTAAACACAAATTGGAACCATTTCTCATGATAGCTGGAGCAAGACAAGCATGCCCATTCTCATCCCTCCTGTTCAACATAGTTTTGGAAGTCCTAGCTAGAGCAATCAGAAAAGAGAAGGCCATCAGGTGTATCCAAGTGGAAAAGAAGAGTCAATTTATCTCTTCTTGCAGAAGACATGATTGTACACCTTGAAACCCCAGGAGAATCGGTCAAAACCCTCCTGGCACTGATAAATGACTTTAACAAAGTCTCAGGGCATAAAAGAAAAGTGCAAAAGACAATCGCATTTCTGTACATCAATAATAAAGAAAGATAAATCCAAATGAAAAGTACGATTCCATTCACAATTGGGACAAAGAAATAAAATACCTTGGTATCTTTCTAACCAGGGATGTGAAAGAATTTTACAATGAAAAGTACATAACACTGCCAAAGAAAATCAAAAATGACAAAAACAAGTGGAAAAATATTCCATGCTCATGGATTGACGGAATCAACATTGTTCGGATGTCCGTTCTACACAAGGCAATCAACACATTTAGTGCAATACCCATTAAATTATCGGCAATATTCTTTTCAGACCTAGAAACAACAATTGAGTCCTATCGAAGCATATACGTCCAAGAATAACCAAATGAATCCTCAGTAAAAGAAAAAAGAAAAAACAAAGCTGGATGTATCCCTATCCCAGACTTTAAATTTTATTATAAAGCTTTTTGATTATCACAATAATCAAAACAGCCTGATATTGGTACAAGAACAAGAATATAAACCAATGGAATAGAATTGAGATTCCAGAAGCAAATCCTTAATTCTTAACCAACTCACCTTTGACAAAGCCTCCACCTCCAACCACTGGGTAGATAAGAACCTATTCAGCAAATAGTGCTGTGAAAACAGGCTGATCACATGCAGAAGATTGAAACAGGACCCCTACCTATCCCCATACACAAAAATCAACTCTGAATGAATCAGTGACCTAAATGTAAAACCTCAAACTGTAAGAACCCTAGAAAATGCAGGAGACATGTATGGAAGTTGGAACTGGCAACCAATTCTGATCAAAACCTGAAGTGCCCAGGCCATAAGAGATAACATAGACAAGTGGGACCTCATCAAACTGACTAACTTTTGCAAAGCCAAAAAAACCATCAAGAGATCAGGGAGAGAGCACACAGACTGGGAAAAAATATTTGCCAACTCCATGTCTGACAAAGGACTAGCATCCAGGATCTACAAGGAACTCAAAAGTGTTGAAAAGAAATAAATAAACAACTCCATTATGAAGTGGGCAAAAGATATGAATAGACAGTTCTCAAAAGAAGACATATGAGTAGCCAATAGATACATGAAAAAGTATTCAACCTCACTAATCATCAAGGAGATACAAATCAAAACTACACTGAGATATCACATAACTCAATCAGTATGGCCATCATCAATAAATCAGAAAATAGCAGATGCTGGAGAGTATGTGGTGAAAAGGGAACACTTCTACACTGTTGGTGGGACTCCAAACTAGTACAGCTTATCTGAAAAACAGTGTGATGATACCTAAAAGTTTTAAAGATTGACCTTCCATATGACCCTGCAATCCCCCGACTGGAAATATACTGAGAAGAACTCAAATCACTCCATACAAAAGATATCTGCACACCTATATTTATTGCAACATTGTTCACAATAGCAAGAACATGGAACCAATAGTGCTGCTCTTCAAAAAAGGACTGGATAAAAAAATGTGGTACATATACATGATGGAATATTATGCAACCATAAAGAAGAACAAAATCATGAACTTCACAGCAACCTGGATGGAATTAGAGTCTATAATTCCGAGTTATCTTTCGCAGAAACAAAGAACTTTTTATCATATGCTCTCACTCATAAGTGAACCTTGAACAACTACTGCAATACTACAAGAAAAGGATTGACTATAGCGGGAAACTGTGGAGGGGAGGGGACAGGGAGGTGGGACTGACAATAGTGGAAATCTACCTGGGGAAGTTGGAGCACACCTCATCAACAAGGGTACCTGCACAGTGAATATTTGTATACCTAATCCTGAAATATACTGCACAATTTTAAAATATTTTTTTTAATTAAAAAAAGAGATTTAGTCATTGGGTAACTCATCCCAGAGAAGACACATTCACTGAGTCACTTATCCAAAAGGAAGGCCAATCACTGAAGCAACCATTATTAAGGAGTATCACTTGGGTACAGATTAAGAGGAGGCCCAGTAACTGGGGTCACCCCTCACTGAGGAGAGCTTGTCACTTGGGCATTCATCAAGAGTAGACAGAGTCACTGATGCACCTATCACAAAGAGGTATAGTCATTGAAGCACACATCATAGAGGATGCCCAGTCACTTGGATAGCCATCGTAGAGGAGGGGCAGTCCTGGCGGAACCAATAACAGAAGAGAGCCATTCATTTGGGAACCCACCACAGAGGTGATTCAGTCATGGGAGCATATCTCACAGTGGATGACTAGTCACTGTGTCATTATTAACAGAAAAGGGCTAGTCATTGAGGCCACCATTATGGAGAAGTTTCAGTCAAAAAGACATCCATCACAGAAGAGAGGCAACCAGTTTGACACCCATCACAAAGGAAAACCAATCATTGATGCACCCATTACAGAAGAGGCCAGTCACTGGGACACGCATCTAATGGAAGGACAGTTTATTGCATACCCATCACATTTGATGGCCACTCACTGGAGAACCAGTTACAGAAGGTATACAATGGTGCAGTGATCACAGAAGTCCCATCAATGATGTATGAAAAAAAGGAGAGACAGTTACTGAGGTATTGATAACAGAGGAGGGCCAGGCACTTGGACAGCCCTCACATTAAAGCAACAATTACTAGGACACCCATCACAGAGGAGGGTTATTCACTGGGGCATCAATATTAGAAGGTCAGTATATGGGTAACGCATCACAGATAGTCATGGGGCAACTATCATAAAGCTGAGCTCAGCATGGGCACCCACTATGGAGGAGCCCAGTTACTGGGACACCCATCACAAAGGGCGGCTAGTCACTAAGGCATCCATATTAAAGGAGGGTTAATCAATAGGACACAAATCACCAAGGAGGTAAAGCGAATGGGAGATTGTTGCTATAATGGAGGAGAGCTAGTCAATGTGGCAAACATTATGCAGGAAACAGTCACTGGAGCACACATCACGGAGGAAAGCTAGTCATCTGAGCAACCAACACAGAGAAAAATCAGTCACTGGAAAGTTTTTTGCTGAGATGGACCAGCCACTTGCCATTACAGAGAAAGGTTAGTCATTGTGGGATCCATCACTTGGGAAGTGCAGTCACTGGGACATCCATCAAAAAAGAAGGATTGTAAATGGGGCACTCAACATGGAAGAGGCCAAGTTACTAGAACCCATTACAGAGGGCTTTTCACTAGGGCATCCATTTTGGAGTAGGGTTAGTCACTTGGGCACAAATCACGAAGTAACTATAGTCACTTGGGAACCCATACAAAAGGAGGACTATTCACTGAGGCATCTATTATTTAGGAGGCCCATTCAGCAAGGAAGTGATCAGAGGTGAAACTAGTCACTGGTGCATCAATAAGAGAAAAAGATCAGTCACTGGGGCATTTTTCACATAGGAGGACCAGTCACTGCAGCACCCAACAAAAAGCAGGGACAGTCATTAGGGCACCCATACCGGAGTATGGCCAGTCACTAGGGTACCAATCACACAGGATTTCCAGTAAATGGGATGGCAATCATAGAGGAGGTTCATTTATAGGGACATTCTTCACAGAGCCAAGTCAGTCACTGAGGCACCCATCACCAAGGATGACTAGTCACTGGGATAGTTATCACAGAAGAGTGTCAATCCTTTGGGTACCCATCGTGAAGATGCCCAGTCACTGTGGTATACATCACAGACAAGGGTCAGTCATGGGGACATCCAAAACAAAAGAGTGCTAGCCACTGGGAACCCATTATACAGGAGGCACAGTAAGTGAGACACTCATTATAGAGGATGTCAAGTAATGAGGCAACAATTATGGAGGTGCACCAGTCACTGGGGCATCAATGACAGAATAGGACAAGTTACTGGGGCACCCATAATAAAGCAGGGTCAGTCACTGGGCCACCCATTATGGAGGAAACCCTGTAACTGGAGCAACTCTTTCATTGGTGAGCCAGATACAAGGACAGCCATCACAGATGAGCACCAGACAATGAGGCATTCATCACAGAAGAGGTCTAGTCATTAGAACGTCCAATATCGATGAGGGCAAGTCAATTGAGCACCAATCACAAAGGAGGACCAGACACTGGTGCTCCAATCACAGATGAGTGCCGTAGCTGGGGTGAAAATTATAGAGAAGGGCAAATCACTGGTTCACCCATCTCAGAAGAATGCTA
>NW_006969660.1:2131-2542 GCF_000164805.1 Carlito syrichta | reverse complement strand
TTATAAGAAGACATATGGGCAGCCTGCAGACACATGAAAATTGCTAAGCCTCACTCATCATCAAAGAAATGCAAATGAAACCACTTTGAAATACCAGATACCCATTTTAAGACTGGCCACCATTAAAAAAACAAATAACAGATGCAGGTCAGGATTTGGCAAGAAATAAATGCTTCTACACTGCATGTGGACTGAAAATTAGAGCAATATCTTTGGAAAAGTGTGTGTTGGTTTGTAAAGGGACAAGATATTGACCTACCATGTGACTCAGTAATTCCATTGTCGAAAATATACCTGAAGGACCTCAAATCATTTTACCAAAAGATATTTGCACCAGTATGTTTTTTGCAACTCTAATCACAATTGCAATAAAACATGATACCAACCATGTTGCCCATCAAAGCTGGAATG
>NW_006969660.1:0-809 GCF_000164805.1 Carlito syrichta | reverse complement strand
ACCAAAATAACATGGAGATTTACAAAGTAGTAAGTATTGGGCTCTGAATTAGTATAAAAATTTAGATAATTGAAATCTGGAAAATTGATTATGATATTAGCAAAAACAATGTTAGAATCCTGGAGGAAAAACTACTCAAAGGCTGTTACACAATAATAAAAACATCCAAAAGGTTCTAATCTAAAGAAAGTGCTAAAATATTATTTGGTTGTGCTATAACCAAGTTCCAACATGACTCCATTACCATAATTATAAAAGACTTCCTCTTGGGCAACCGCCTCATGTCCCCTCCCACTTTGGAAATTTCTCGGTCCTCTCAATGAAGACTGCTTTCAAAAAAAAAGAAAGACTACTTCGTTTAGAGGATTCTTGAATGGTCACTTATCGCAGGAAACATTTTTGGATAGGTGTGAACACATGGTTCTCTTCACTTCTTGGGAATAAAATCCACCATGGCTAACACATTTGGAAGATAACTGTACACAGTGCTTGATGCCTAATGATTGCTCAGTAGTTAAGGTCCCTCCTATCCTGATGTCAAAGTTCTGAGGCTGATGTCATCAATGACAATTTGACATGCTTGTTTCCCTGACTTTACTTACCTCTTTTACTGTAAAAATTAGCCTTTTCATCAATCTACAGATTCAATGAAATAACCATTAAGTTAACATCATTCTTCTCCGACCTGGAAATGACAATAAAGAATTCATTTGAAACCATAAACAATCATGAATACACAAAAAAATCTTATCAAAAGAAACAAAGCAGGAGCTATCGAAGTTTCAGACTTCAAAATTTTCTATATGTTT
>NW_006969659.1:0-704 GCF_000164805.1 Carlito syrichta | reverse complement strand
TTGTGTGTGTGTGTGTGTGTGTGTGTGTGTGTGTGTGTGTGTGTGTGTGAGAGAGAGAGAGAGAGAGAGAGAGAGAGTCAGAGAGATGGAGAGATAGAGAGAAAGGACCCAAACATAAAGCATGTGGGATAAAATATTAACAATAGTTGAATCTAGGTAAATAGTACATGAGATTACATTCTTCCTAAGCAATGTCAATTCCCATCTATGGGCAGATGATGTTCAAATCTAATCTCCACCTCCAAAAATTATCATAAACTCTAGGTCCATAAATCCAACTGTTTATTATAGTCTTCTAGGATATTCAAAATCAACTTTTCCAAATTTGCTTTGAGAATTTCCCGCCTTTAAGCCTGAGTTTCCTTCAGTGTTCTCTGGCACCAAATTAGATTTCCTCTTCCACCCGACCCCCTACCAACACTCTACAACCAAACAAAAAATCCTACCTATTCTATCCCATAGAGTCTCTTCGATGGATTCACCTCTTTCAATTCTTATTATCATTATTCAGCTTCATATGTCACAGAGGTTATAATCACCAACTACTATGTAGTCTCCTGCTTTCAGGATGTGTCCCCCTCTAATTCGTCTTCTGAATTGTGTCTAATTTCTAAAGTTAGAGTCTGATTTTTTAAAGCTATGCTTAAAAGCCTAATTGTCTCCCCTGTTGGCCTCAGATTGAAATTCATATCCTCAATATAATG
>NW_006969658.1:0-432 GCF_000164805.1 Carlito syrichta | reverse complement strand
CTATCTAGCAAACAAGCTATCTAGCTGTATAGCTAACTGACTTAACTAGCTAGCTAACTGGCTAGTTAGATGGCTAGCTGACTTAACTATCCACCTGACTAGCTGCTGAATAGTTAGCTGAGTTAACTGGCTAGCTGACTAGCAACCTGACTGGCTAGCAGACTTAACTATGTACCTGAATATTTAGCTGACATGCTGGCTCACTTAACTAGCTAGCTGACTACCTAGTTGACTTAATTAGCTGACTAACTAGTTGGCTGGCTAGCTGGCTAGCCAGCTGACTTAACTAGCTAGCTATCTTGTTGGCTAAACTGCTAGCCAGCTCTTTTTGTTTTTTGAGTCGGAGTCTCACTCTGTCGCCCAGACTGGAGTGCAGTGGCTGCTCCTGGCCACTGCAGCCTCGACCTGATGTGCTCTGGCGATCCTTCTGCC
>NW_006969657.1:0-5468 GCF_000164805.1 Carlito syrichta | reverse complement strand
GAATGAGGTATTAAAGAAGGCAGCACTGAAGAATAATAGTCAGAGCAAAGAGATAACACTGCAGCACACATTTGGCACAGACTTAACAAAGGAAGATGCCCGTGCACTCCAGGCCTAAGAAAGGCTACTCCGAACAGCAATCCACAGTGTAATTGCTTTCCCCTAACAGGAAAAGGTATAAAGAAAGAACAATTCAGAATTCCCCCGGGTCACACATAATGCTTTCCCACAAGTAACTGTGAATGTCTCAGATCCCTCATTGTGGCACAGGGGAGATGAGCATTCCCGAATGGGAGAGGTTGACAAGCCGCACGCCAAAGCAGTCACACTGTAGAGCGTAATATACATGAAAGGGAACAAGTGGGAAGCAGGAATTACACCATGCACACTAAATGCCAGAAACTCACAGTGCAGGACAATTCTCACACAGCACTTTCCAAGGGAGATGGACATTCAAAACAAGCACAACCAAGGCAGTCACCTGTTTCCGTCAATGTGTTTGGAAGAGCAATTGTGTATCCTCCCACACAAAAATTTGAAAAGGAGAAACATTTCAGAATGCACCCAGGGAATTCACCAAATAATGCCTTCTTGCTCCACTGTGGGGATACCATTGCCCCCTGGGTGGCAGCGTACAGCTGCACATGGGCAAAGTGTGTCCTATGAAAGAACACTTAGGTCAAAGTCACTCTGCAGAGGCTAAGTAGAAATGAGAAAAAAACTGCGAGATTCAGAATCATGTGTTGCAGCATGCACCAAGTTAGAATAACATAGATAGCCCACAAAGAGCGCTGCACATTTTGAAAATCTCCTTCCCAAAGAAGATGCACCTTCACAACACGCCTAACTGAGGCCGTCTATGCTTATTCAGCTAGGCCAACGCGACAGTGACTGCATTTCATAGCCTACAGAAATGCGCACGGGTAAAATTTTTAGGATTCAAACAGAAGGCAAGCACTGCTTTTCTACAAGCGAGTGTGTAACACTCATTTGACACAGTGTGACACAATTGACATGCTCATTCCTACATGTGAAGTGTGGACATAACGCTCTGCTATACTCATTCAAGCCGTACCTTGAGAATCATTTATTACACCGTACACCAAACAAGAATCAACCTACTGGAAAATAGATGACAATGCAGTAAACATTTGACACAGCATTTCACAAGCTGATGCACACTCACCACAAGCAAGCCAAGCCTGTCAGCTCTTCCTCGTAAATGCCAATGGAAGAGCAATGGCTTTGGATAGGAGACGGACAGGTAAAATCAAAAACACTTTAGAATTCAATAGGTGAACAAATAATGCTTTCCCAAAGATAACAGTGAATCGGTCATTTCGCTCAGTGTGGCACCATGGAGTTGTGCACGTTGTATACAGGAAACGTTGAATACAGCTCTGCTAGGCATATGCACTCAATGTAGGATCATATACCTTGAAAAACAGGGAGAATCAGGTGTCACACAAAAGACCAAGCCAGTATAATACTTGCTGCCCCACAATTCAGTGACGTGCTGCTTTGAGGAATGTCTCCCATGGAAGACTCTTGTTTTCTGGAGAGAAAACAAAGGCTCTCGAGCCTCGTTGGCAAATGAACCCGCAGAGCCATTGTATTCCATGTGAGACCGCCGTGTAAAAAGAGAAAACGTTTTAGCATTCTCCGGTGAATGAAGCATGCTTGGCTACCCATGGCTGTGGAGATCTGTATCCACTCAGTGCAGCACCTGAAGTTGCACTCTGGTCACCAAATGCTCCCTGCCTAGTATAGTGTATATACAAGGGAGCTCTTAGAATCAGGGAGAAGAGCACGCACAAAGCCAGTATATACAGACTGCCAATGAAGTGCAGTGCAGCGCACGCTTCAATAGCGTGTCCCCAGGAAGACCCAGCTTCACCACCAGTTTAACAGAGGCTCTCCGTGCTTACTCAACATTGAAAATGGGACAGACTTGGTAGTCCTTAATAGGTTTAAATGCAATAGGGAAAAACAACTTATAATTCTCCCCACCACACATAATGCTCTCCTACTCGTGACTGTGGAGCACTTGTGTCACTCATTGGGACACTATGTAGTGCAGATTTCTCTCCGTGAAACACGGACATTTCACGCTCATACACAAAGGCCATCTATGGAAAGGAAAACAAATCAACGGGAAAGAGTGAGAATGAGGTATTACAACAGGCGGCAATGAAGAATAATAGTCACAGCAAAGACATAACACTGCAACACATATTGGGCACAGACTTAACGAGAAAGATGCCCGTGTACTCCAGGCCTAAGAAAGGCTACTCCAGACAGCAATCCACAGTGTAATTGCTTTCCCCTAACGGGAAAAGGTATAAAGAAAGAATAATTCAGAATTCTCCCGGGTCACATATAATGTTTTCCCACAAGTAATTGTGAATGTCTCAGATCCCACATTGTGGCACAAGGGAGATGAGCATTCCCGAATGGGACAGGTTGAAAAGCCGCACACCAAAGCAGTCACCCTGTAGAGCGTAAAATACATGAAAAGGGACAAGTGGGAAGCAGGAATTACAGCATGCACACTCAGTGACAGAATCTCACAGTGCAGCACACTTCTCACACAGCACTTTCCAAGGGAGATGGTCATTCAAAATGAGCACAAACAAGGCAGTCAGCTCTTTTCCGTCAATGCGTTTGGCAGAGCAATTGTGTATCCTCCCACACAAAAATTTGAAAAGGAGAAACATTTCAGAATGCACCAAGGGAATTCACCAAGTAATGCATTCTTGCTCCATTGTGGGGTTCCCATCACCCCCTGGGTGGCAGCGTTCAACTACACATTGGCAAAGTGTGTCCTATGAAAGAATTCTTAGGTCAAACAAAGAAAGTCTGCAGAGCCTAAGTACAAATGAGAAGAAAACTGGGAGACTCAGACTCATGTGTTGCAGCGTGCACCAAGATAGAATAACATAGATAGCCCATAAAGAGTGCTGCACATTTTGAAAACCTCCTTCCCAAGGAAGATACACAACAACAAGCCTCACAGAGGCCGTTTACGCATATTCAGCAAGGCCAACGCGAGAGTGACTGCATTTCGTAGCCTACAGAACGCGAACGGGTAAAACTTTTTAGGATTCAAACAGAAGGCAAGCACTGCTTTTCTGCAATTGAGTGTGTAGAACTCATTTGACTCAGTGTGACACAATTGACATGTTCATTCCTACATGTGAAGTATCGACATAACGCTCGGCTATGCTCATTCAAGACATACCTTGAGAATCATTTATTACACCATACACCAAACAAGAATCAAACTACTGGAAAATACATCACAATGCAGAAAACATTGGACACAGCATTTCCCAAGATGATGCACACTCACAACAAGCATGCGAAGCCTGTCAGCTCTTCCTCGTAAATACCAACGGAAGAGCAGACAGACATGTAATATCAAAAACACTTTAGAATTCAATAGGTGAACAAATAATGTTTTCCCAAAGGTAACAGTGAATCGGTCATTTCGCTCAGTGTGGCACCATGGAGGTGTGAACTTTTTATACAGGACAAGTTGAATACAGCTCTGCTAGGAATATGCACTCAATGTAGGATAATATACGTTGAAAAACAGGGAGAATCAGGTGTCACACAAAAGACCAAGCAAGTATAATACTTCTTGCCTCCCCATTCAGTGACGTGCAGTTTTGAGGAATGTCTCCCATGGAAGACTCTTGTTTTCCAGAAAGAAAGCAAAGGCTCACGGGCCTCGCTGGCAAATGAACCCACAGAGGCCTTGTATTCCATGTGTGACGCCCCTGTAAAAAGAGAAAATTTTCAGCATTCTCCGCTAAATGAAGCATGCTTCGCTACCCATGGCTGTGGAGATCTGGATCCAGTCAGTGCAGCACCTGAAGTTGCACTCTGGTCACCAAATGCTCCCCGCCTTATATAGTGTATATACAGGGGAGCTCTTAGATTCAGGGAGGAGAGCACGCACAAAGCCAGTATATACAGACTGCCAATGAAGTGCAGTGCAGCGCACGCTTCAATAGCGTGTCCCCAGGAAGACCCAGCTTCACTCCCAGTGTAACAGAGGCTCTCCGTGCTTACTCAGCAATGAAAACGGCACAGCCATGGTAGTCCTTATTAGGTTTAAATGCCATAGGGAAAACAACTTAGAATTCTCCCCATCCACACATAATGCTCTCCTGCTCGTGACTGTGGAGCACTTGTGTCACTCATTGCGGCACTATGTCTTGCAGATTTCTCTCCGTGAAACACGGAGGTTTCACGCTCGTATGCAAAGGACCTCGATGGAAAGGAACACAAACCAAGGGGAAAGAGTGGGAATGAGGTATTACAGCAGGCGGAAAGGAAGAATAATAGTCACAGCAAAGAGGTGACACTGCAGCACACATTGGGCACAGACTTAAGCCAGGGAGGTGCCCGTGCACTCCAGGCCTAAGAAAGGCCACTCTGAACAGCATCCACTGTCTAATTGCTTTCCCCTAACAGGAGAAGGTTTAAAGAAAGAGGAATTCAGAATTCCCCCGGGTGACACATAATGCCTTCCCACAAGTAACTGTGAATGTTCAGATCCCTCATTGTGGCACGGGGAGATGAGCATTCCCGAATGGGAGAGGTTGACAAGCCGCACGCCAAAGCAGTCACCCTGTAGAGCGTAAGATACACGAAAGGGAACAAGTGGGAAGCAGGAATTATAGCATGCACACTCAGTGCCAGAAACTCACAGTGCAGCACACTTCTCACACAGCACTTTCCAAGGGAGACGGACATTCAAAATAAGCACCACCAAGGCAGTCAGCACTTTTAAGTCAAGGCGTTAGGCAGAGCAATTGTGTATCCTCCCACACAAAAATTTGAAGAGGAGAAACATTTCAGAATGCACCCAGGGAATTCACCAAGTAATGCCTTCTTGCTCCACTGTGGGGTTCCCATCGCCCCCTGGGTGGCAGCGTAGAGCTGCACATGGGCAAAGCGTGTCCCATGAGAGAACTCTTAGTTCAAACAGAGGCGCTCTGCACAGCCGAAGTCCAAATGAGAAGAAAACCGCGAGACTCAGACTCATGTGTTGCAGCATGCACCAAGTGAGAATAACATAGATAGCCCCTAAAGAGCGCTGCACATTTTGAAAAGCTCCTTCCCCGGGAAGATGCACATGCACAACAAGCCTCACAGAGTACGCTTATTCAGCAAGGCCAACGCGAGAGTGACTGCATTTCCTAGCCTAGAGAAACGCCAAGGGGTAAAACGTTTCAGGGCTCAAACAGAAGGCAAGCACTGCTTTTCTACAAGTGAGTGTGTAGCACTCATTTCACTCAGTCTGACACCATTGACATGCTCATTCCTACATGTGAAGTATCGACATAACATGCTCGGCTATGCTCATTCAAGCCGTACCTTGAGAATCGTGTATTACACCGTACAGCACACAAGAATCAAACTACTGGAAAATACATCACAATGCAGTAAACATTTGA
>NW_006969656.1:0-854 GCF_000164805.1 Carlito syrichta | reverse complement strand
CTCACTGAGATCACGGCCACCCACAGCCCCAGCAGCAGGAGCAGCAGGGGGCCGAATCCTGCTCTGACTGGTGCCATTTCTCAAGAGGGAACCGTCAGAATGGAGAGCCGGGGACCTGGGACAGAAAGCAGGCCATGGTAAGCTGAGAAGTGAGCCGTCCTATTCCTGTTCATTCTAGCTCATCACCCTTTTCTCTACCTTGTAGTCTCCTCCTCTCCTCACTCGGTCTCATCTCTTCCTCCCCCTCTGTGTGCCCATATCCACTGTGAGCCCATCCCAACCCCTGTGGCCCCATCCTCCTCACATTCTATCCCATCATTCTGTCCCTGTTACTTCCTACTCTTTGTCCCGTCTCCTCTTTCTCAAGTCCCATCCTTTTTGTGTTCCCAAGTCACAATGTCTGTGTCTCATCCCCTCCACTTCCTCATTTTCATCTCCTCTGTGTTCCCATTATGTTCCATTTTGTGCCTCCACCGGCAAGATCACTCTCTTCTATCCCCTAGATAGAGTCCCTCCCTTGCCTGTCTTGACACTCAGTTGAGTGTACTCCATTTGGTCAGAATCCCTCCCTCTTCCTCTATCTCCTCTCCTTACCAGGTCCTGAGGCAGGCCTCGCCTCTGCACTTAGTGCTGTGACTCCTCGTGCTGTGGCTCCTGCTCAGTGGGTCGAAGCTGTGTCCACACACTGCTGGGCTGTCAGATCTCTGCGGGCCTCTTCTCGCTGCCTGCCTCCTTTAAAGCTGGCTGAGGCTGTGATGCTTCTGTTTAGGGGCGGACTGGGAAACATCCCTGGATGGGGAAATGAATCAGGCTCGTGCCTCTCCACTTACATGTCCCAAAGAAGTGAATACCTA
>NW_006969655.1:0-395 GCF_000164805.1 Carlito syrichta | reverse complement strand
AAAAGTTAGCTAGTCATGTCAGCTTGTTAGCCAGTGAAATCAGCTAGTTAAGTCAAGTTGTTAGCTTGTTAAGATGCTGAGTTGTCACCTGGATAGCCAGCTGCCTAGCTGGGTAGCTAGCTAGTTAAGTCAGCTGGCTAGCCAGTTATATAGCTAATTAAACAACCTAGTTAAGTCAGCTCACAAGCCAGTTGGTTATCTAAGTCAGCTGGCAAACCAGCGGGCTATGTAAGTAGCTAGATACTTAAGTGAACTGGCTATCCAGCTCACTAGCTAGGGAGCTAGGCAGTTATGTCAGTTTGCTAGTCAGCTGGCTAGCTAGTTATGTCACCTATTTAAGTCAGTTGACTTGACAGTTGGCTAACTAGGTAACTAGATAATTAGGTCAGCTGTCT